>NC_136003.1:26038884-26338884 GCF_048128805.1 Centroberyx gerrardi
CATGTATTGATAGATTCATGCACGAGTACAACTATACACATGAGCGATGCGGTGAGTGAATAATCCCTATACTGGCCAGAACCATGTGAGCATTGTCTGGCCCAAGGTTTTTCTCATGCTTGTGAATGTACAGTATATTACCGCTAATCCACTTTATAAAGGTGAATGTGCATACGCATGTGTACAGTGTGTGTGTGTGTGTGTGTGTGTGTGTGTGTGTGTGTGTGGACGTGTGGTATAAGGGGTAAAATCCCTGCTGTGGCCAGAAGCCTTCAGCCTTCACTTTGCATTTTGAGCGAGACTAAAGATTAAAGCTCCTCTCCCAGCAGCTCTCTAACAGAGCGCAACCCAATTACACCTCTCTGGACCTGCACCACAAACCAAGGGGAGAGAGAGAGAGAGAGAGAGAGAGAGAGAGAGAGAGAGAGAGAAGGGAAGATGAAGGAGGCTGGAGGGAGGGATGAATGGGTTGGGTAGGAGGGTGACAGAAAATAAGGTCGCGAAGAATGGAGGTGAAAAAGGACAGAGAAGCAAAGACTGGCTTGGATAAGGAGAGAGAGAGAGAGAGCGAGAGAGTTAAAGAGGAGCAGAGTGGGAGAGAAAGGTGCGAGGCGAGAGGACGAGTTAAGAACAGAAAAGGGGGGGAAGGCGAGAGGAAAGCAATGTCAAGCGTCTCCTCGGGGGATCAAACACCCCAGCGGGTTGTCTTCAGTTACAGCTGCACTAGGCAATTTCACAAGTTAGCGGCAGCGAGAGTTAACAGTTTGAAACTTAAGGACTTCAGTACCCAGAAACCATGTGACACGACGTCAGTAAACTTCACACAGCACACTCACGTTTACCAAAGAGTTGTGGAGACAGTTTGTAATTCGCCCTTAAAGGAAAAATGCACCCTAAAACACTTTAACACTTAAAGAAAACAGCTGTTGGTGTTGTACCTTGCACTCCTGGGTTCATTTTGTTGTTTTGTGGTGTATTTTATTGTTGTTCCCACTGATAACTGGGCCAAAGACAGAAGACGTGACATCATGTCAAGATATTTCCAGCAGCTACAATGACGTTTGAAAGTAGAAAATTGTTCAGCTTTCTAAAACATCAACAGTAAACATCAGGTTTTGTTGTCAGTCCCTCAGAATCAAAGAGCAAGAGCTTCTTTCTAGACTCACTGTTTTGCACAACAATCACACCGGGAGAAATCCATCGTAAAAAGAGGCAGAGACACAAATTTCTCCTCTTTCAATTCATCACGTCCTGTTTGCAGAGGAGATTTCCTGCCAGTGAAATCTATTGCAGACCCATTTAGGCTGATTAGACAGGTGTACTTTTACATAAAAGCCTTGCCTACTGCAGCTTTAGTGTCCCCCCTCCCCGTCGCTCCAACCCCGACACACACACACACACACACACACACACACACATCTATCTATCCCAACAGACGAGAGATAAAAACCAAAACATCACTTGCCACAGAAGAGAGAGGAGGGGTGAGAGGTTAGAAGCAGATGAAACCTTTGTAAAAATCTTCCTCCTCTTCACTTTTGTCTTTGAGCCGCCCAAACTGTTCAGAGTAATTATACAGTTGGCGTTTGTACCTATCAAAGCGTTTGATGCAACAAACTTACACAGGCAGGGGGGAGACGACGAGGACAAGGGGAGATGAAACAAGAGCGTTTCTGCTGTATCTCTCAAGCTCTTCCTCAGGTAGAGACGCTCTTTACACTGCATAAACAGGAGAGGGAGAGGCACTGTGTGTGTGTGTGTGTGTGTGTGTGTGTGTCTGTGCTGACATCTGAGCTCGTAAGGTCTTCATTAGGTGACTGATGTGGCTTTTTGAAGGTCAACACCAATGCCGATACCAACTCCAATACTGATGCCAATTCCAACGTTTGGGTTGAAGTTGCCGATGTTAATATTCATATCTTTAAATTTGACCATTTTCATGCCAAAAAAATCCCCAAAATTACAAGTATTCAGTGTTTACTCCTGAATTTTATTGTTGGCAGGGGGGACAATCATTTAGACCATGGGACACTAAAGCTCTCCACTGAAACCCAGGATAATAACAGTTATCAAACATCATTTACTTGTGTGGAATCTGATCAAAATGTCACATTATATCATTTCAGGTTAAGGGCTTCCCATAGAAAACAAGCGTAGTATTGATAAATTCTACAATACATATGTAATCAAACAAACTGCATCATATCGATCATATCAGAGGTGGATGATACTGACTGGCTGATATCTGATTTTTAATAAAAGGCCAATATCGGCCCAATATACAGAATCAGCAAACCGATAAATTGGTCTAACCCCAGTCTTTTTTGCACTTAGGGCCGGCAGAATCCTCTGCAAAGTTGCTGGCATGTGCGTGAGTGGCAGTGCATGTTGTGTATTATGACTTCAAGTGTGTCTGAATGCGGGTGTGAATGAAGATCTCCCCCCTCCCCGTCCGTCCCCGCGGCGGGCTAGGTAACAGGCTAAATAAATAAGGCATGGCTGCGGGGGTCGCCGAGCCGTGACCTTTCGGCCCATTTGCTCTGGGAGCGCAGGAGTGCAGCCTCAGCTAAGCCGCTCCCTCAAACTCCGGAGGGTGAATTTTAATCAGCGCCGTGCCGACGGCCGAGGCAGTGCATCATGCTTAACGAGGCTGAGAGAGGGCTTTCATTTACCCATGCACAGGTAACAAATGGACCTCATGAGACAACCCTGTTTCCCCTCTTTCTGCCCTTCTCTCTCTCTCTCTCTCTCTCTCTCTCTCCCTCTCTCTCTCTCTCCCTGTCCAGTCCCTAACTCTCACCCTATCTGTCGCTCTTTTCCTCACTTCTGTTTCTCTGGAACTCCGTTTCAACTCTTCAAGCCGCCACTTCTCTTTTCTTTTGTACACAGCAATTCCATCCAAGGCTCTGTCGGTTGGCTCTTTCTTAGTTTTGGAATTCATAACTCAAGTTCATTAATTGTGTTCAAGTGTGGCTGAATTTTTCCTTTTTTGTTAACTGCAGCCACCCCCAATGCAGCTGAACCGAACCCCTCCTCCGCTCACACTACTTCCTATTTGTCCATATTTGGGGGGCGGATTGGCCGCCGTTCATTTGTCATTCATCCTTTCTTCCAATACCTCAGATATCTTGGACTGTGACGAAATTTGGGGAAATGATGCATGTCTCTTATTGGTCCAAAGGGGACGGCATCATTCATAGGGCATGATGGCACAATGACATTTTTCCTGTTGCCTTGTTCCTTTTTTGCCACCATCTCTGCCAAATACCATCACCTCTGTCCCTTTGTTTCTACCTCTTCATTTCCTACCCTGCTTCCCGCTGTGTCTATCTCTCCCTCTCTCTCTCTCTCTCTCTCTGTGTTTCTCTGTGTGTGTGTGTGTGTGTGTGTGTGTGTGTGTGTCTCTCTCTCTCTCTCTCACACTTGCTCGATGAGTGTAGTCCTGATGAGCTCAACTCCATCACTCCTAGGCTCCACAGGTCTCATTACAGCCAGGCCAGTAGGGAACATTCTAATAAACAGATGAATATGACACTCTCACAGCCTGTACACACACACTCACACTCACACACACACACACACACACACCCACACACAACCTTGAGAAAGATTACACCAGGGACAAGTACGAAGTAAAAACCTTTCACTTGATTATTTCAGGCAAAATAAATCACAGTCCTCAGACACACACTCCCAACCTAGCAGGAATAATAGTGATACAATAACATCCGCCGTGAGAGCGCAAGGAAACGCACGCCCATAGATAACAGTGCACCTTGTTAAAGAAAAGGATGGACGCACACACGCATACAGACACACACTCGCAAATACTGAAACACACACACACACACACACGCATACACACACCCCCACCCACCCATGCACCTTCCTCTGTTGCACTGTGCACAATAAGTCTTGCTTCATTAAAGCCAAATCTCATCCACTATCAGTTTACAACCACAGAAGTCGTTTGAACCGCCGGGGAAATACAATTCCATTCCGTTTCGGGGTTATCTTAATATATGAGCTTGTCTACGCCACATTGGTCTGCGGTTATGAGCCGGGCAAACACCCACAGCACCACAATATTGCACCGGCTCATTCACAGGACGGATTGGAGCACACAAAGCAATTAGCAGTTTATATATATGTGTGTAATTGTGTCCGTGTGTGTGTGCGTGTGACTCAACTCCCTTGTCTAATTCCTTCCCTCCTCTAATTTCTACATCCGGCGTTATTAGTAGACGGTTCATTGCGGATTTCAACGGAACATGTTTGTTTGTGCGTGTCCCCCAACGCTTGGAGGCAATCCTCGACGAATGGAGGAGCGGGATCCTCCCAAAGCGAAGCGGCGGCAGCGGCGTTCTGCCACCCGACATTCCCAAGCAGGCGCTGTACCACCTCGAAATCCCGCAGTAAGTCTTTTTATGAGTTTTAATAATTCACTCGGGCACAGTGAAGCAGGAGAAACAAGACGAATGGAGTAGAGGGCAAGACAAATCTCTCAGCAGTGTCAGTGTCTGGTCTGCTCTCGCCATCCATCCTCCCGTCCCTCCTTCGCTCGCCATCCGTCTGGGCCTGTCCCACCTCTGTGACACCTGATCACTCTTCATCCCTCTATCCATCCATTACCTCTGTCATTTCATCCTTCCATGTCTCTGCCCCAAGGCCTGAGCACCCCCCCCCCCCCCCCCCCCCCAACTTCCCTCGCCTGTCAAAGACGACACCTTCTGAGTGGATTACTTGGGATATCATGAGAAAAATGAAGTCAAACATGTTCACACAAAGGTCAGAATATACTTTCATTAAAGCTGCATTAGGCAATTTTAAATTTTGGTGGCCCCCCGAAATGATGTCAGTTTGATCTAATGTCAGCTTTCTCTGGAAAGTGGATGCCAACTCAAACTATGCAAGCTGTGGCAGAGACAACGTTGAAACACGTCAGTTTCTGGCTGAGCACTATGCACTGAAAAAGACGATTATGGTCACAGTCCATTCTTGGGTTGCTGCAATGTGGAACTTTTTATGCAGATGGGATTAATTTTGACAGACACCCCACTCCCACTAAAAGCCATTTTGTTGCGGCGGCACAACACAACTTATCATAATTGAGTGAGAGCGTCTCATATGAGTTTCCTTAGGACACAGAAAAATTCTAACTTTTAAGTGAAATGGTTATTTTATTATGTTTTAACATTCATGGAGTTGTTTAAGAACTGATGACATGAGGGGGAGGAGGTTGTCATCAAAATAGTCAAGGTTTAAGGTTTTTTTCAGACCGCTGGAAACCCTTCAAAATCAAAGGAAATGCTCTCCCTCCCTCCCTCCCTCCCTCCCAAACTACTTTCCGCTTCCTTCTCTCTTCCCTCCCCTCTGTCCTCCCTCCTCGTCCTCCTGCCGGGCAGCGCGGAGCAGCAGGCATCAATCTTGGGCCGGCTCTTCCTCCTCTTTAGCGGCGGCGGGCTGACACAGACACTGCGCTTGTCACCCGCTTTTTACAGCATTGACCTGCCGTGCCTCGCTCTCCTTTCTCCCATAAAAGGAGGGAGTGAGTGATGGAGAGGCAGGCGGAGGAATGAGTGGAGGAGAGAGAGGGGAGGAGGGAGGGAGGGAGGGAGTGACAGACTCATACAGCATGCATAACAACTGAGTACGCCTCTCCACATGTATCGCTCCATCTATCTCCCCCTGACTGTCTCATCTAAGGCCAATCGCGACTCACACACACACACACACACACACACACACACACACACGCCTTTACAAAGACACAGAAGGTTAGCTGCAAGCGGCAACACAAGCCGACTTTGTCAAAGCTGCGGAGAAATCACACCCTGATGCCTCAAATTCCAGCTTATATGATGAAGGTCACACTGACAGGCCGGATCCAAGTTAACAAAACCTTTTCCGATCTCAGGGCCGGTTCAGTAAGAAGGGCCATGTACTCACACGCATGCCCACTCGTACAGCGCTGTGCGACTGCCGTGTTCACACACTCTTTGGCTCTAATGTACACACACACACACACACTCTTTGACCTTTGCAAGGGAATTCTTGGACACAGAAGTATTGGCTGGAAGGCATATCTGAAGGCTGCGAGGCATTACAAAGAGTGCTGTATCAAAACCTCTTCCCTTCCTTTTCTTCTTTAGCTCAGTCCTGCGGTCCTAAATAGCTCAATGGGACGTGCATGACACCCACTCTGCCAGGGTTTGGGGTTCATCCATAAGAGCGCCCACTAAATGGCATTTGTTCAGTCGCCTTCCGGCTATCCTGCTGTTGGGGAAGAAATGTACCATAAGTGCCTAAAACTCGAGAATACTGAATCTGCTTCACCGTTATAAGATTAAACTCTAAAGTAACATCTTTTATGTTTCTCACAGAACTGCGAGCCTGGAATGTGCAAATGCCCAAATCTCATAGATAACATTGACCAAGTGGCCTTGACAAAATAATAACTTGTTGTTTTCTAGATGAAGGTGGTCACGACTTATTACGCATCTCCTTAAAGTGCTACAACTATAATTATCATTGGTTGTTCAGTCTTGTTCATATGATCTTATTCTTTTTGACCAATGGCGTTATTATATTCTATCTGTATTATTATAATCATGAATATTCAACACTATAAGACCAGAATTTGAGTTCCTTGGCTCCCAACCTGCAGATTGAATAAACTGTCAAACCGCCACTCTCTCAGCCTCTCTCTCAGTTTTCTGCCACACTGCCAAACCTTCTTGTTCAGTAAACGCTAACCTTACGCTACCAAGCTCTCTATACTAATGGTAGCAGCACAACTGAGGGCATCACATCCGTTAGATGATGAAGTGCCTTGACAACCGCAGCGTACCCCCGAACATCAGTGGCCGGGGCTGACTGTTTGATGAGGAGTGATTTGCTGGGCTCAGGAATGAGCTTCCCTAAAGCCTGCTGGGCCTCAGCTTTGGTCAACACAGAGAAATCCCTGTTAAAATACTGTCCAAGAGTTAGGCCCAGCTCACTCTGGAGTGATTACAACCTATCTATTGGAGACCAAGTCAAACACGAGTCACAACCACGGCCGAGAGCTAAGTCTACATGCTACACAGTCGGATACAAGTCCTTGTGATCGGAGGAGGGAGAGCAGCATATGCACTGGGAATTGAACTTTGATCATGAGTGGATTACACATGCAACTGAAATGTGCGTTATTCATTAACATAGATCTGGCTGCAACTTGAAAGGGACTGCGTGGTAATGAGTCAATAACTGATAGATGTGGTCAAAATGCCTAATGAGAAATGATGAAGATATCACAGGCTAAAAAAAGACGTCGACAAGGCACGAAAAATGTAAAATAGCTGTATTTCATGAGTTCAGAGACCAAAACATTGTTCACAATTTTACAGTCATGAGGAATGTAGTCAATAGGTGAGTAAAAACAAGTTCTTTTTTTTTTTTATCCAGCTAGGTTTCTTTTTTACATTTTCTTAAAGAAATAGGTTAAACAGTGTGAACATTAAAACGTGTTCAGCTCTGTCATTTCATTCAAGCCAAAATAAATCTGTTTTTTGCTATTCAAGAGGACACTTGATTGTTTGTGCTATAGAAAAACAACACTTTGTACAAACACTGATGTGAATCAACGATGGGAGCAACAGTCTATCACTTTTTGGTTGGCTGAACCTCTTCACTTCTCTTTTTATAGAGGAAAGCTCGGGCTTTAACACACAAGACGCAATACAAGAAGAGAGGACTTTAAAAAAAGAAGACAATATGCCACAAAAATCTATTTACAGGGACTCAGCATTGACCTTTCTCTTTCTAGCCAATAGATCAGTTCGTTCATTCAACTCGCAGAATGAGGCTCTGGCTTTCCAATATCGTAGACGCAGGACACATGGAATACGCCGGGCTTTGAACTTGTGATCCATAAATATCCAGCTTCATGTCTTGCAGAATTTATCTGGAGGGGGAAAGAACGTGAAAACCGTCGCATCCCCTCGCCCCATCACCTCCCCTGCGGCATCAGTCCTGTAAGTAGCTGTTCTGTCCAGCAAAGTTAGAGGGGGGGGGGGAGCAGAAGCGTCCGAAGCTCCCCCAGCCGGATGGCCGGGTCCTGGGTGTCAGTCTCGGGCTTCTCTGGGTGCTGCAGGAGCAAGAGGAGGAGGACTGGGACGGAAGAGCAGTGGGGGTCGCTGGTACAGCGGGACGTAGCGGGGTTCGGACAGGAGCGTCTCTCCGGACCACTAGGACTGTTTCAGGCGTTTCCTCGGGGGGCCCAGGAAGGGGCACTGGGCCGAGGCCAGAGAGCGGTACGCCTCGGCTACCAGGTGGGGGTGAGAGGCCACCATGGACTTCCAGCCCGAGGTCTCCATCACGTCAGCCGCATGACTGAGAGAGAGAGAGTGAGAGAGAGAGAGTGAGAGAGAGAGAGAGAGAGAGAGAGAGAGAGGGGATATGGGAGGTAGAGGAGAAGAGACAGAAGAGAGCGGGAAGAGAAAAAAGTGTAAAGTGTAAGGAAAGAGTGAAGAGAAACGCAAAGTAGGAAATGAAAGAGGAAAAGACCCAAGAAACAAAATGAAAAACACATACATGAAAAAAAAAAAAAAAGGAATAATAAGGTTCTATCTGGGTGGAGTGCAGCTCTGAGATATTGAGCATCAAATATTTGAAATACCAGCTGGCAAAACTGTTATGTACTTTATATCTTTTTTTATCTTTTTTTTCACCTCCAAAAAGTTCTTTTTACAAAAATAACACCACACAAGCATAAAGTAACATTCGAAGTTCATGAATATGTGGATAACGCCAAGTTGGCAAAAAAGTCAAACAGAACTTTCTAATTCCAAGCTCACCGTGTCCTGAACACAGTCACCATCTCCCACAGATGTGTTTACACCAGCGGGCCCTGTGGCACCCTCCGCCCCCCCGACACCCTCAGGGTGCTGGGCTGCACTATCACGCACACCGCTGTGTGGCCTTTAATGACATTTTTCCTGTTTTATTGTGTGTAAATAAACAACAGCGCGTGTGTGTGCGTCCTTCTGTGTTTGTTTACATGTGCCTACGTCTTGGCATGTCTACCCATGGCGCGCATGTGTGTGTGTGTGTGTGTGTGTGTGTGTGTTCATGCACTGTCCACACAGCGGCTCCAGACCTCCAGCCGACCTCTGACCCTATTCCCTGCCGAGGATGTGAACCCCGGCTTCCGGTAACAGCCAGTGTGCTCAGGCTGAGGCAACGGGCCAAAGAAAGGGCGCAGGGAGAGCAGCCACAGCAGGAGAGGAAGGAGGAGGAACGAAGGGAGGGAGGGAAGGAGGGAGGGAGGGAGGAGAAAAAAAAAACAGGGAGGTGAGAAGGAGTAATGAGAGTCTGCAGAGAGGAACGGGAGAAGAAATAGAGGAGGCTGAGGGAGAGAGAGGAGCGGTGATGCGGTGGTAAATCAAAAAAGCGGGTAAGCCTTGACCTCCAGTCAGCGAACGACCGCCATTATAAACAAAATCAATCCTATTTTCAGAAAAGCATTAATTTATGCTTCCCCCCCCCCCTTAAAAAACACTAGCTTCATATAAATTACATCAGTCTGATACTACTTATCATTTATACTATGAATTTAGGTCCTAAAGATTGATGTCAGCCTAAAAATGTAGGTGAACTCTATTCTGCAAATAAAAAAGTGGGTTTTTAGAGTTTTTAGGTGGCTTTACCCTCTACTTCTTCCCTGGAGAGGAGGAATAAATGGGAGAAAGGTAGATGGAGGAGGAGGACTACTATTGTCTTGACTAGATGACTGTAAGCTGCTTGTAAAGGCTTGTCTGGAAAGAGGTGGTGGTGGGGGGGGGGGGTGTTATTGGTTCCTCTGTGTCGTTTGTTTTCTATATTCGTCCTCGATATTGATTTTTGTTTTGCTGCTCTTGTTGCTGTCGATGTTGTCCGAGGGAGGGGGGTTGATAACGCTTTGCCGGCCAGAGTCCCCCGTGGCCAATTTTCCCACCACAACAACAACGCTGTCGCAAATTAAACTGTCATAACGCCCATAACCACAATTAATGACAGGGATTAGGGGCAGAAATCTGCGTTACTGAACACCTTAGGCACACACGAGCTCTTAAGTGGAGAACGGGGGGACAGAGGAAGAGGAGAAGGTGGAGGAGAGCAGGGGAAGGAGAGCGAGAGGGAAGATGGGAGCCGATGGAAGAGGGTGGGAGACGGAAAAACAAAAGAGGAATGAGGCCAAGAGACGAGGTGAAACAGCAAAGAGGGGACAGAGGCAAGTGTGAGCGAAGTGATGGGAAAAGCGCCCGGCTGAGAGAGAGAGGCTGTGACAGAGAAATAAAGACAGAAAATAGAGGCGAGGAACTGTGCAATTTAGGTACAGTAATGGCAGTGATTGAGAGCGAGCTCTTAGTTTTAACTGGCCGTTCGACTGCTGGATCAATCACCTCACCCTGGACATAAATAGCAGTCATTGTTGTTAATAGGCTCCATCTTACCTAAACAGGCTGCCCGCAACATGATTAACATCAGCGGCTGCGGTTTATTGCTAAATGGCCCAATATGATATGGCAGCAAAAATGGTCTGATGTGGGGATTAAATTAAATTTCCACAGGAGACAAAAATTGCTCCCATTGAAAATTAATGACTTCCTTCGATGAAAATCAAAGTATATGTGCGTGTGTGCGTGCGTGTGTGTGTGTGTACTTGGAGAAGAGGGTAAAAAAAAAAGAATAATGTTTGCATACTGGTAAGTGTGGAAGCGGTTCAGAAGATGGACGGTCACAGTGCGGCAGTATAACTCACTAGTTGATGAAGTCCACAGCCTGCGTTTTGAGCTGGTCGGCGCTGTGCAGGTCAGCCAGGATGAGGATCTCTGCAGCGTTCTCCACAGACAAACTAGTGCACAGAGCATCCTCACACATCACCTTCAGCCTCTCCAGAGCATACTGACAATGACAGAGAGACAGAGAGGGAGGGAGAGAGAGAGGGAGAGGGAGAGGGAGAGGGAGAGCGGGAGAAGAGAAACAGCAGATAAACTAAATTACCTAAGCTGTGCTGCCATCACCCACCATTGTTGCATTGTGTAATGATTTGGAAACACCGAATTACTCTACCGCAATGGCAACGAGCGCTTGTTTGAATACGAGAAAAGATGGCGAAGAGAAAGAAAGGTGACAGTTATGTAGAGCGAGGAGGCGTGAGGGGAGAAGGGGGAGCGACGTTGGGAACGGAGATATCGCTTTTAAGAGGTTCAACACCGAAACACAGATCCCTCTGAATTTGCTCACAGAAATTTCACTAACATTGACAATAATCTTTTTTCGCATCCACACACACACACTTCAAGATCATGTGTGCAGCTGAGGCATGCAGGGTTTTCAGGAGGAGGAGGAGGAGAAAGAAGAAGAAGAGGGCCTTCGCCATTGTGCGACAAGTGAGGCCTGCTGGGGTGACATTCAAGCCTTATCCAGCTCTACAATGAGCAACACATCACTATTAATAGAGCGCACAGAAGGAGCTCACAGAATGACAGGAAACATGGAGAGAGAAATTGGAAGATGAGAGCGGAGGAGTAACATGTGGGAGTGGACGAATGGACAGAAATCCTTGAGCAGACGAGGTCAGCGCCTAATACAGGCAATGAGGAATAGGAGTCGTGGGCTATTGTGTGTGTGTGTGTGTGTGTGTGTGTGTGTGTGTGTGTGTCTGTATACGTGCACACATGCTAGGTAGATAGGTGCATATTGTCCTGTATCAGTGTGTTTGTGTGTGACTGTATGCTTGGTGTTTCCTGGGTGTATTTTTTAGGACATTATGCATGCATGCACACCTGTGTGTAAATGAACGTAGTAATACACACACACACACGCACACAAACACACACGCTGTACCTTGTCAGCTGCAGCCAGCAGGTCGTCAGCCATCTTGTCCAGGTTGGGGGCCTTGCCTGTGTAGATGAAGCACATCATCTCTTTGAAGACATCTGGCTCCACGTCATTTATCTCCACACGGTTCTGAATGGGAGGAGAGGACAGGAGAGGAGAATACACACCGGGTTTAAAAGAATAAAAGGAGAGAGAATAAAAAGGCAGATGCTTTGACAATCCTTCAAAACCACGCGTAGCAGAGCGTTTTTTTTCCCCCCCTTTACTAGAATATCCCAACACCCACCTGAATTAAACTCACTCACCTTGTTTAGCACACACACAGGGACAGTCAGACATGCAGCGATACAAAACAAGTTCCAAGTGCCAAATAAGGAAGAAGAAAAAAAAAGAGAAAAGAAGAAAAACCTTGTGAACAGTCTGAACACGTTTCAGCTAAACTCAAAACTACATTCTAGTAGATTTATTTAATTCTTTTCAGCTGATTCCTGGAAATTAATCCTGAGCATTCATTCCTTGACAGCGCCTGCAGCCAGCAAACGAGGCTTTATCGCTTGTCGGCACAGTGACGGTAACCTGAACCTTTCCCTCCGCTCCGAGAGGCAGAACAAAGCAGTAAACCAATTATAACACCGCTTTATCGTCACCACGGCGACCACCGGCGTTTTAGCAGGGTCAGGCTGGGTGTACCAACAGCTTAGTGCATTTATGTCAACTCTGACCACTCAACAGCAACATAAACACACAGGGAAATAATGGGGAGGGATAGTCTGGAGCCAGCCGGGTTGCACTTACAGCACACAGCCGGCCAGCAGTACCCATGTGCGGAAACACAGATAAAGAAACATATAAAGACGTGGACACACATGCAGCTTTCAATCTTTAAAACAAACAGCGTGAATCTGCTGCACAGTCTGCTATGCATACACAGATCCTGCACATACATACTGTGTTTGAATTAACCCCACACCAGACTCCTGCTTGTAAAATAACCCTCTTCATCCCGGCCTGTGCTTTCTTGTCACGTTTTTTTTTTTTCGGGGGGGAAGAGACGCTCCGTTGCCAGTGGAATCAGACAATCCATCCAATATGAAGGAGGGGTTTGAAACACAGGAGATGGACGCTTGACAAATTTTATTCCGATTGATTTCTGACAGCTAGGCAGCGGACGTGTGCTTTAAAAAAAAAAAAAAAAAAAGAAGAAGAAGAAGAAGAAAGTGAAACCGCACCACATAATAACACTGGAAGTCACACGGAAGAACCCAATGGGGCTTCCGTCAGCGCCGCGGATAAGGCCAAGTGAGGAAGACGAGCTTCCAGCGGCGTCTCATAAACAGATCGCCGGCTCCTGTAGTTACAGTGAGGAGCGCTCCTCTACTCACAAAGCAGTCCTCTATTAGACTGTTTCTTTATGAGCTCATTTGTCTCTCCTCTATAGAGTGCTGCAGAGGAGTGTTAACCCATCTATCTGTTTTCTCCGTATCGTATGGGGACACGGCCCACCGTCCCCCCCCCCCCCCTCGTCCCCCCTCTCTGATGAAGACGCCCACTTAAACAGCAATTAAGATGCATTTCCTGGCTCTGTGCTTTATAATTTCCCCATTCGAGCCGCGCGGGCATCAATATTCCGCTGACACGACGGCTAAATCACCGAGGTTCAATCTCACCACCGCCTGTCGGATGAACACAACCAACTGTGGCACGAAGAAGGCGCTTTCGCTCACACACGTGCGCACACACACGAAAACATACACACACATACGCATATAACACACACATATATAAGGGACATTGTGAGGAGCAATGATGCACATATGTAATGCTGAAACACACACACACACGCACACACACACTCACAGCCATAAAGATTTACTTCAACTTAATGCATCCTTAACATCAATAACAGTCAAGTAAACATTCTTTGATACACAGAGTATCTACAGGTTCCAGAGAGATAAATTTAAAACAATTTCAGCTTGTTTTAATGTGACCTGAAAATCAATTTAAGGGAATTTAAAAGCCTAAATAAAGAGACAAAGCTGGCAAAACCAGCCTATTTCCAAATGAACACAACTAATGAAATTTCCAAAATGGGCAGGATAAGAAAAAAGGACAATAGGAAATTAAATGTTAAGTGACATGAAGTCCAATTGTTTTAAGTAAAGCAGATACGATGGGAAAAAAATGCTTTGCATATTGTACTACTAGCTACTACTGTTCTGTATTAATCTAAGAGTGGACA
Source organism: Centroberyx gerrardi (assembly GCF_048128805.1). Taxonomy (NCBI): domain Eukaryota; kingdom Metazoa; phylum Chordata; class Actinopteri; order Beryciformes; family Berycidae; genus Centroberyx; species Centroberyx gerrardi. The sequence goes on from NC_136003.1 coordinate 26,052,992, forward strand.
TGCAGTGCAAAGAAATCTATCAGTGCATGGTGAAGAAAAGACTTCTAACAACTAGGGCTGGACCTAGTTAGTAGAATATTCGACTATTCGGATATTCTTTCGTTGGGTAGGTATTCGGTTTTCAATTTTGGGATTCGGATATTCGTTTTTTTTAATGTAATTTTATAAGTAATGATCGCTGCTTGGGTGTCTATATAGTGATGCCACGCTTCCGCTCTTGCGTAGTCAGAGTTTACTTTTGTATGGGGAAGTCGCTTGTCTGAGCCGTTGTCTCAAACTTTATGTTATAAGTCTCTTTTTGGCTGCTGAAACCTTGACCTATATCACAACAACGTCTGCCCTTAATAAAACTACAGCTGAAGTATGAAGTTTTTCGTCTGGTGTTCATCTCTTCTTCTCTAACGACTCCCCGGAGATCATCCACATCTCTACAAATGGCGCCCGAACCGTGTCGTCATCACCTCGGATTTAAGCTGTGGCCGCTCTCTGAGTGAGGTCGGACTGTTGTTTGAGTTCAAGTGGATTTGCCGTGGACTGCTATCTCTGCGCTATGACGGTGTCTCAGTGGATATAAACGGTGCTAAGCTACATTTTCCTTGGCTGCTAACTGAAGGAGCTACAAGACCGCTAGCTGGCTGGTTGCCAAGAGGTTGCCGCTGAGTTTGCGATCTCGTTTTGGACCGTGTAGGAGCGACGGACCTGTGGACTCCACCGAGTATGTTTTTCAGTGCTGTGTTTTTGTGAGTAGGATCTGTGACTATGTGTGAACTTTGTCGGGTGAACTGTTGCCCGTGTATGGAAAGCAAAGCAGTTTGAAGGTGCGTGACTCTTAACACGAACCCCCCCACACACACTACCGAAGCTCCGGAGCCCAAAAAATGGTATTCGGGACAGCCCTACTAACAACCGTATTCAAGACATCTGAATACTTTTTAAGGCCTTAAATCTTTTGCTAATTTATTTGTCTTTCTTTATTTGTCTTTTTTCAGACTTTTTAAAGGGCCCGCGGTTATACGGTGGCAGTTCCCGAGTCTTCTTCCTGCCTTCAGTACATGTAAGAGCACATGCAGACACACTCAGATGTGCTGAAAGGTGAGCACTAGCTGACGCAACGGAGAGAAAGATGACAATTTAGAGATACTCGCCACTGAGGGAACAGAAGCAGCGAAAGGCACAGCGGCGTCAAGCGCTCTCACTCACCTTCTTACTCTCTTCCATCTCGTGCTCAAACATGGCACTGAACACCGGCGACCGAGCTGAGAGAGAGACAGAGAGAGAGAGAGAGACAAAAGGGAGAGAGAGTTTTTATTGTCTGAAGTGTTTATACATGGTGAGGTCTCTGATATCCGATAACAGCCTGCCACAGGGTCAGAGGAGAGGAAGGTGGATGATTGACAGCGGCGACAGCAGAGAGAGCATCGTGTGAACAAAGCCGAGCTCCTTGCTGCTGACAGACTGATGAAGACCTCTCCGGTGTGTCTGCCCAATATCAGTGCTGATAGCCCGACTAGACTATATCATATGAAACCCCTTTTAATCTATCCCGCTTCTGTTTGCCACAGGAATACGCCCGTCATGCGATAAGTCTGCATGGTTAAAATAATCACGACATCCCCGCCTTTGTGGTTCTGTTGAAGGAATATACAGAGTTTTTGGAAGATCGGCCCGTCGGTCGACTTATATGTCAAGTGATGAGAAAATTAACACCAAAATCACCCATGTGTGGCCCGGTAGATGATTTGCTCTGGTGCTCCATGCTAACACTTTAGCATACACCATGTTGAAAGATAGTAGGCGACTAGCATGGACCAAAGTAAGAAGACTGATATTTTAGTAATTCAAAGTTATTACAGTTTTTTCTATGTGATCTGTAGATTTCTAAATAAAAAAAATGAAATATGAATATATAAATCAATGTAGCTGATGTAGCCAAGCTTACTTTTTCTAACTCTTTCAGGTGAAAAAACATAGTGATTTTTAGCTGTATGCAGTCTCCTGTGACCCACCACCTTCACTTCCTATGAAAACAGGGAAAGTCATTTACAATTACTTACCGCTTAGCCTTAGAGCTGCTACAAGTTTTCATTTTCTCACTTTTGATACGCTAGTTGCCTGCTATCACTCAACATAGTGGATGCTAAAGTGTTAGCATGAAGCACTGGAGCCAGTGGATGATTTCGGTGTCTATGTTCTCATCACTTAAACAGGTAAGTTGGCCAATCTCCCAAAAAACTTGGTGTATTCCTTTAAAGGCAACACAGTGTTTTCTCTCTCTTATTATCTCAGACATGACAACATTTACAGCAGTTGGGTGGCAGGGTGGTCTAGTGGTTTATGAGGTCCCAGTCCGTCCCCCCCAGCTGGAGCGGCTGGGTTTAATCTCCAGTGTAGACTAGCTGCACGACCCAACCACAGGGCAAAAAAAGAAGAATTCCTCTGCTGGGTATAATTAATGTATATCAAATTATGTAAATGTATCACACTTCTGTTGTCACGTGAATTCACTGTTGTACGATAATTAAATAATCCTCACATCCTGTCTGTGGTTCTGCTGAAGGCAACAACACATGGTGTGTTTTCTCTCTTATTATCCCAGACAGGCCAGCGGTTAGTTTGGGCCCAAGCTGAGGTTCAGCCTCATGGCTGGGTCCGCTTCAGGGTCTGCGCTCATTTAGCAGCCGGTTCTTTTGATCATGATGGGGATGGTTGATGGTGGAGGGGAAGAGTGCAGGATTAGACAGATACATTGGTTTGCCATTATATTGATTTGCTGATATATTGGGCTGATATTGGCCAAAGCGCCAATATCTCCATCAAGTTATTTGGAATATGTCAGCTGTGTTGTTAGGCCAATACTGGCCTTTTATTAAAAATTGCAGTGACAGTATGATGCAGTTTGTTTGATTACATGTTTATTGTGTAATTGCACTGGTTGTCTTTGGGAAGCTCTTAACCTGAATTAACTCTGTGACATTTTGATCAGATTCCACACAAGTATGCATGAATCTATTCTTCTTCTTCTTCCTGTAATTATAATTATCCTGGGTTAAAATGTCTTACTCTCCCATGGCCTCAACACTGTTTCAAAGGCTTTTCCACCCTGACAAGAATCAAATTCTGCGGTAAACACTGAATATTTTTGGGGGGAATTTCTTTATGGAAATGGTCAGATTTGAGGATACTGAACATCAGCTACAAAATATCAGCTATTGGCGACTTAAACCCAAAACTATCTGCGTCAACCTTCAAACACCCATGTCGGTTGAACCTTAGAGTATAAGGCGAGGCTGGAGGGCAATCCTTTCAGGCTGAAACATCCCAGTCGGATCGTCCTCTTCACCCCGACCGGCTCCCTCAGGGACGTTCGTCACGAGGCCTGAACTCTGTTACCTCTCCTCTGTCTTCTTCTTGCTTTGTACAGCGTGAGTCTGTTCGTTTTTATCTCTACTTTCATTTCAATTCCACTTTAAATTTCAGATCTGTTTTAGTTCGTTTTCAGGGCGTGTTTGTTTTACTTTTTCCACACAGTGTAGTTTCTGATTTTGGTTTTGATTTCAGTCGTTTCGTTTTAGATCAGTTAGGGGAAAACATGGCCTTGTGTGTGAAACGTTTACTTCATTTTTAGATCAAAAAACAAAATGTTCTGTGCCTCTTGTACTGGCTGGACATGCAAAGACAGGGGTGTGTTGGCCCAAAAATCCAATGAATAATAGATGCAAGGGAAGCTCGCACTCACAAACAGAAGAAAAAAAAAATGTCAAACTGAGATATCTAAATGCAAAGTTTCCATTTCATACAATATCTGACCAATAACATGAAGATCTCTGCACTGATGATGGGGTAACTCAAAAAATATTTTGCACTTTTTCACATCACTTTATTGGTCAGAGGCAGAATAACATGGAAACTTTGATTTTAGACATTTCAGTTTTTTCTTCCATTTGCAAGTGCGAGCTCCCCTTCTATCTAGGAAATGACATCAGTAATTTTTATTTTACATGACTTATGGTGAATTCGCTTAAGTTAGGAGAATAATTGTTGTTGTGTTGTGATAGAAATGACTGCCCTCTCCACACTCTGGGCTGAATCAAAACAAAAAAGTATGAATAATCGATGAGCTTTTTATTTCATATTAGTTAGTTCTGGAACCAGACAATAGATTTCATTTTTTTAATTTTACGATAACAACCTTGTTCTGCGTTAGGACAGCAGGATGCTTGGCCTCTCTTCTTCTTCTTCTTCAGCTACAGTATGTGTTTGGAGTCATTCACTTGCTGCTGAATAGAAATACAGCTAAGCCTCCAGAGCCAGTTTGCACCAAATGTACTTAATTTCAAACATAGCTGAATTATAACCTAGGTGGGCAGTAAATCCTAATTTACATGTCACTAGAATAAAAGCTACACCAACCAAATTAATTACAAGCGTGGAAGGTGTAAATGATACAAAGTGATATAAATGCACTAAGGTATCAATATATTTTCTGTGTAACATCATTAGTTGTTAAATCTATACCATTTTTCTCTCAATAATCAGACCGATATTGTCTTTACCAATCTGTTATTTTCACGATGAAGCAGTTGATTAGTGTATCAGTGTTACCCACTAAAAAACCTATGTTGTTAACTCATGTTATCACCCCCTCTTAATATCTGATTGAAGTTACATTATCCAAAAACTATGATTATCCCCATCTCCCCGATTAGATGAAACAAAACGAATTTTGTATTCCCACTACTTTGATTTCATGGAGCAAAAGGAAGACAAGAACGTTTGGTTTTCATGATCATTTGCAGGTGAGGTCACCGAGTTATCCTGATTTCAGAGATAAGAGGTCCCAGTCACCTTTTTATGGGGGGTGTGACAGAAAAGTAATATAACAAGTACGCTGAGGAACCCAATGTACCAGCCATCTAGTTAAAGAGTGTGATAACCACAATACCAGAACTCTCTCATTGATCACTGATCAGCTATTCACCTCAAAGGACTTCACTTCAGTTTGGCCCATTTGCCACCTCACCCAATATGTGAAGAGGATTGGCACCAAAGTCATCTCTGCGTCTCAGATAGCTCTGTCCAGTGCGCATGCTAATGCATTAGCACACAGTAATTGTAGGCAGTTAGCATTATCCTAAAAGTGAGTTAATGAGAACTGGGGTTGATTTTAACGACACGCATCTAAACCTGACAGGCTTGTTTAGGGGATTGGTGAAATAGACAAAAATAGAAAAAAATGCACTCTCAAGATCTCTCTTCCCGCGAGACTTCAAATGTAACTTGTTTTGTGTTCACAGGAAATGAGCGAAGTTAGCCAGACAGCTAAAGTTTTTGCTTTATTGATTTGTAATGGCCTTCAGTAATGACGAGGAGATTTTGTTTTCAGAAGTTATGAATCTACAGGCCATGGAATAAAAACCAATGTCAATTTTGGATGACTAAAAGGTTTATCTTTGCATTATACTTTGGATAATGCTAATCGCCTGTGATTACTTAACATACTTCATGCTAAAGTGTTAGCGTGCGCACCAGACAGAGCTAGCTACCAGATGATTTTGGTGCCAATCATCTCAGATATTGTTTAAAGTGAACAATGGGCCAAACTCCTAAAAAGTCGTTGTAGTCCTTTAATAACGATCTTACGCTGAAACAAGTTTAGAAATATTCTAAATATTTGCACTGAAACCACATTTACCAACTACTGAATATCTAGGTAGGACTTTACACTCTAACTTAGGGACAAATCTACAATAAGCCTGGCTGGTGCAGCTCAATACTGGTGAGCTCATACTGCAGCAACAGAGGGAGGGGGAGGCAGCAGCGATAGAGAGAGAGAGGGACAGAGAGAGAAAGAGAAAAGAAAGAGAAAAATGGGGGAAGACAGAGGAAGGCAGAAGGAAAAAGAGAAAAGGCAAGAGAGAGAGAGAGTCAGTAGAAGACAGAGAGGGAGAGAGAGGAAGATAGAGACGGGTAAAGAGGCGGATGCAAAGAAAATGAAGACAGAGGGAGATAGAGAAATGGAGAGAGAGAAAGGAAGACAGAGACAAGAAGAGAGAGGAAGACTGAGAAAAAGAAACAGAGAGAGAGAGAGAGAAGAGAGAGAGAGAGAGAGACCACATCCAGCAGTGGTTTAAAGATCACATGGCCAATGAGGAGCCAATTTGAGCTGCTCTCCCTCCTTCGTTTGATCCCTCCCTGTCCGTCTCCACGGCGATTAACGGCCGGGAGAGTTGTCACGGGAACGGCCGAGAGGGGGAATAACGAGGACGAGGGAGGACGCCTGGACCAGGTAGAGCAGAGAGAGAGAGGCAGCTACAGGAGAAAGGATGGAGGGGAGAAACAGCGAGAGAGATGTGGAGAGAGAGGGGAAGACCCCAAACCACAGCAGCACATAATTAAAATGGCTCCTCACACACACATTTCAACAAATCCAATAATGAACAGCCTCTCCTCGCCTCCACAGAGACACGCAGTTCGCCCGTTTCCTCAAAGTTTTCACCGTCTGATTCTGGCTGTCATCAAAGTGCCAATATCTCCAACAAGTTGTTCGGAATATGTTTATAGTTAAGTTATATACCTGCTATTTTGTGCGGATATTCAATATATTTGCATTTGACCCTTTTCATACCCCAAAACTCACAGAAATTACAAGTACTCAGCAATTTTATTCTTGAAAGCCTCTGAAACAGCATTTAGACTATGTGACACTAAAGCTGTTCATTCAAACCCAGGATAATAATATTGATGAATTATACAATAAATATGCAATCTTACAATCTGCATCATATCTATCAATTCGGAGGTGGACAACACTGACTGACCGATATGCAATTTGTAGAGAAAGTTTTTTTGTGAAATGGTATTTGGGGTCTGCACAACTACAACTTGTCACTGAGGTTAATGCAAACTGTGAAAACTTGACTGGGTGCCTTTGATTTAGTCAGTGGACAGAGCGCATGTGGGCAGAAAACAGGTGACTAATCCACCCCACCCACTGGTGCATCAAGGTAAATGTTTCAAGCGTACCTAGGAGACTAGGAGGAGTTTACTTTGGAACCCTCTTGTCGCTGTTTGGTATATTTAAAGAAATGACTCAGAACCTCTGGTCCAAACCAGGCCACGACCCATCAGACTCTCCTGAGAAAGATAAATAAATAAATAAATGGACTCCGACATGGCTATGCTAATGACGGCTATCAAAAACTCTGAACAGAGAGGGTTGGCCAGAATTGACTCAACCATAGTTTCACTGTCAAGTGAGCTTCACAAGAGGACAGACAGTCTTTCAAGTGAACTACATACTGAAATTAAGGCCATTTGTTTGGAATTAGCCAAAGCTATCGAGAGCTCCACAGCAAGAATGCAGCATGCGTATCAAGAGCCTTGAGGAGGTTGCCAATTACACCTTGGATCGCATTGTTGAATTAGAAGGAAAATAAAGACTCTTCCCTCCAGTGTTGACCATTTGATAAGGACAGTTGATGATTTGCAATCCAGACACAGGAAAGACAACTGCAGAAAAATGGGTCTGGAGGAAGGCTTCAGCGCGATACGGCCATTGCTACAGGACTCCCTAGGCCTTGACTACACCCCTGCAGCCGAGCCCTAAAAAGGCAGATTCACCACAGCCGGTCGTTGTCAAGTTCCATTATTTCCAGAAGAAAGTGAACATTCTTCACCAAGCCTCAAGGATGGGACCCATTTTACACAATGGCAAGCGCTTCTACATTTTCCTGGATTTTACTGCGTCCGTGAAGAAGACGTACAGACCACAGAGGTGAGAGAACTGCTACGCTGCTGGAACAGCGGTTAGCGGCAGCCAGCTATAACAGTAAAGTCAACACATATCGGGGCTAGCGGAAGCTAGCTGAGTGTGTGGAGTACAAGGCTAATGCAGCTATAGATAATGCTAATTAACATTAGCAAGGTTAGCGTTTGATTTGGAGTTTTATCTGTGATGATTATTATTAACAATTTCGATGATGAGGTAGTTAACATTAATAGCAATACAAGAGAGAGAGCATGGATAAAGGAGAGGTTCTTATGTGAAAGGATGGTATTTATCATTAGCTAACTAGGTAACTATGTAGTTTGTTCGCACACCTTAAAGAGCATCTAACCACACTGACACAGCACAGTTGACATGTGAAAAGAAGGCGCATCGCAGCACTGGACACTTCCCTTTCCCCTCTCACACCTGTCCCCCTCACTAATGAGCCCATTAACAATTACACATCAAATCAGGCTTCTATGGCAACAAAGGATGCCACCTGCGGTAGAAACATTTATACAGCATCCACCCATAATAGCTACACTGTTCTTAACTTGTTAATAATAATCGTTAATATATCTGTCTAACCCGTATATATATATGCATGTAATGTGCATGTCTGTATCTATGTGTGTGTACACTAACGTCTGGTTTCCGCAGCAGTCGGCTCCATTGATCATGCTGTGTGTGTGTGTGTTCATGTCATATGGGAATATCCGTCAGAACAACTTGATGGTTGAAAGCAACGACTTGGAAGTGTTCACACGTTCAAACTAGTTTGAAGCCGTCAAGGCGTCGCAGTTGAAGTTTTCTGTAGACTTTGTTTGCTCCTGATCAGCTTTTTCACACTTAACACGTGTATTTTCATGAGTGACACATTTGAGTTCATGTTTTACTGCAAACCAAACAAAAAATAAGCGTTTCTTTAGTTTCTTCTTGGTGACATCGGAATTCACAAAGTCTGAGAAATCAGGATCAGTCGCCAAATCCCAAGTAGTATTTGCCATCTGAAAGCTAAGTAGGAAGCTTGTATCTATCATCTTTCCCATACGTGATGAACGCAGGATATTCTCACCTGCTAAGATGGCTTTGTGTGCCTGGAACTTCTGGCCGGCGACACACAGGGAGCAGTCTGTGAATCTGGAGTTCTCCCAAAGATCTCCGAGCTCCTCAGCCAGCCTGCAGTCAGGAACCTTCACCATGTTCATAGTGTTCTGGCCTGAGATGTTCACAGAGTCCTGTACCACGCTCACCTGAAAACACACACACACACACACACATATATATACATGGACACAATTTACCAATGTATTTGCCTCATTATCTCCTACAGTATATATAATTCACTAGGGATGGGACAATATATCGAAATTAAATATATCGCAATACAAAAATGCGACAATACGTATCGTGGGGCAGAAAAATGAATCGCGATATCAGCTCCATTTTATTCTGCTGTAGTAATCACAAATGAGACGACTTGCCCATCACAATTTCACAAGCTCTCCATCCAAATTATATTATTTGCGCTTTGTAATGAGATTTTTAAATTGTTGTTTTCATTCTAGCAAGCCAATGTCATTGCTAGAAAGATTTGTGGCTCAGAAATAAAAATTAATTCTGCAGTCATGCTTTGTTGTCATTGAACAGTGAACAGTGAACACTATATAGAGTATTGAATTGTATCCTGAGATAAGCGTATCGTCCCGTCCCTATAATTCACTCTTTCAGTAACAAGGAACTCTCAGTGAGGAAAATATAGGAGATAACGGGGTAAATCCAATTGCAATTGTTTGGCAAAAAAATGCTGCATGAGCCGTTTAGAGAAATTTGATGGTCATTTTCTGCCCTTGTTGGATCTCTAAACAACCAGGCTCCATTGACTTCAATGATTTGGGAAAAGGCTGAGGTGCAGTAGCTCACTCGCTGTGTGTTTCATGTTCCTACAAACTACAGTGGAGTTTCAGTAGTACAAACAAAAGAATTTGTTAGGGTGAACTGTCCCTTTAACACACTCAGTGGTTCATATTGAGGAAAATAAATAGTGTGCAATGTTCGTAACAAGACAATACATCAGTCAATCAAACACGCTGTGAATGATTAATGTTGGCCCTCTGCTTCTGTAATCAATACATCAGGCACTCAATATGGGGGCTATTCAAAGGCAACCTATTCTTCCTTCTTTACCCAATCAGATTGGTTACACTCTCAAACAAGCCAGAAAATAGGCATTGAAGTCAATTTGAGTGTGCTTGTGTGTGTGTGTGTGTGTGTGTGTGTGTGTGTGTGTGTGTGTGTGTACGAGAGTTGTCTGTACGTCTTCCCTGCTGACTTCACCACCTGTTCCAGACAATGTCAACCAGACTCATTTATCTCTCAACAGGACTGAGTGCAAACACACACACACACGCACAGGCACACACACAAACACACACCCACACCCACATACTCGCACACACACTAATTACTAACTAATTTCCGACAGCCTGGATTGACTGGCTTGCCTATTTGTATTTTTTTTATTCATCTCTGTGATATTATCTAATCAAACAAACCGCACATAATAGCAGCGTTCGCTAGCCATAGCCCTGTTTAGAATGTAGCTGATGGTTTGTTCAGCAACATAAAGCCTGCAGACACTGATAATATAATAACTGACTGATAATGTTATGTGTCAAATTGTAATAAAACTTCCCTCTGAATCAGTCAAAAGTGTAATAAAACCTTTTCATATTCAGTAAAAACCTGCTAGATAATAACAATTTTAGACTAATACTGTAATATTTTCTTTCCTAATAATGCAATACACTGTTACACTGACATCAATTATTACATTACATGGGGTCTAACTTTTATATGGAGTAACTTTTTTTTTAATAATTACAATATCAATGTGAAGATGTTTTTACTTTACCAGCAACTTATTACAGTAAGTTGATTTATTACATTTTCAGCACATTTGGGGGGATTTTTTATTACATTTTGCACGATTATTACATTATAAGGAGGATTACTTTAACAAATGTTACTTATCTGAAGTATATTATTTATCTGAAGATGTTATTACATGCAGCTAGTTATTAAAATAACAGGTTTTTATTACATAATCAAGCCATTTAAATGCTTTATTATATTTTGGCCAATTACTACAATAACAGGTTTTATTACATTTTCAGACAGTTCATTACTTTTTGACCCATTATTGCATTATCCAGCCAGAGATGACACCAGATAAACAAACAAACTTGAAGACAATGCTCTTTTCCTGTTGTCATTCCCAACAGGTCCTGAACACATTCAGTGTGTTTGTAGAGAAAAAGGCTGAAAATCCCCACAACAGCCCAGCAAAGTGACCTTGCTGCTGAAAGGCTCAGCCAGGGAGGCCGACACCCAAAACCCCATGAAAAACAGCCAGTCCCCTCCTCATCCATCCATCCACTCGTCCAATGCCACATCCATCCATCCATTCAACTCGCACAAAAAGAGGCCCAAAAAAAAGGAGAAACACGTACAATGGAGAAGTGCGTGGCAAGCAGGAAATTGAATGTCAAGGAGCCTTGTTTGCTCCTGATGGAGGTGTGAGGGTTAGCCTGAAGGAGAGAAAGAGAGACAGAAAGAAAGAGAGAAAGAGAGGAAGAGAGGAAGAGAGAAAAAGAGAAAGAGAGAAAGACAGTCAGAAGAAGGAAGAAAGGAAGAAAAGAAATAAGAAAGAGGGAGAAAGTGACGGATTGCAAAAGAAAGAGAGAATACAGACGCAGATACTGAGTGACAGATGAAGAGAGAGAATAGAGAGGCCATCACACACAAAGGGGGAGAGAGAGAGAGAGAGAGAGAGAGGACGTGGCGAGGAAGCTATAGGTGGGATCTCCAGTTAGAGATGGCTTCTCATAAACAGCAGCTCATTTCTGGCACAGACATGACAGGGACACAGCGAAAAGAAAATGCGGCGTTTCTGGAGAAAGGAGCATTTTGACAGTATTCGTCTGTGCGTGTGAGTGTGTGTGTGTGTGTGTGTGTGTGTGTGTGTGTGTGTGTGTGCGTGCGTGTGTCTACGGCACAGTCTGGTCTCCACAGCTGGCTCCATTAATCACACTCCAGGGGGATGCAGGTCTGACTGACGTACATCCATCTCCACACACTCACAGTGGAATACACACACACACGTGCACACACACACACTCTCTCTCTATCACACACACACACACACGTACACACACACACAAGGATGAGACAGTCGCTCGCATAACACAGACAAAGGCATTCATAAAACACTGATTAGCAGTACAGAAAGCCTGGGAGAGAGGGAGCTGCTGTGTACAAGAGAGGAGGGAGAGGGAGGGAGGGAGAGAGAGGGCGATGGGAAACACATGACAGAGAGACATAGAGAGAGAGAGAGAGAGAGAGAGAGAGAGGCAGAGAGGCAGAGAGAGGGCATAGGACAGAAGTTCACTGAGCTCAAGTTGGAATGAAAAATGGCTTTAGGAGAGGAGGAGGAGGAGGAGGAGGGGAGGAGCAGGGTGCCGAGTCCAGCGCCGTGTTGTGAGTACACACAGAAAAAATAAACAAGTGCTGAAAAGCGAATGGAAGGGAAGCCGGTGAGCTCGGTCAATGTGTTTCGGTATAAATAGCCCAATTAGCATGGCGGAGCCGTCGCCGGGCTCTCCGACGCAGCGTGGCAGAGCCGGTCTAATTACTGGCTAACTTGACCAATTATTCCACTGTTTAACCAGGCAGAAACTAAATCGCAGCACCTGGTTATTTAGACACACTGGCTGCCCTGACAGGCTTCACACCATTAGCTGTCATCCTCAGTCACTGTCACCCTCCTCCTCTTCGGCACCATCGCCCTCCTCCTCCTCTTCTTCCTCCCCGCATCTTCCTCCTCCAAAACAATCCTTTTCATAACGGGCGACGACGGGGTTGTAGCCAGATTACCCACCTTTTCATTTGCAGAAGTGTGTTTAGTCACCTTTTGATGCCGATATATAACTTTATGATGTGAATTCATATTATACGCCATAGTAAGCAGCATCAAACCAATTTGAGTGACATGGGGATAGGGTGTTTTAAATGAAAAAAAGCATAACCAAATCCTTTTCTGAAAGTAGAATTGATTTTTGTTTGTGATGATCACCCTGCTCTTTATTTGCCACCACATCGCTGGGTGACAATGACGTAAAACGATAAAAATAAAGATGGTGAGGGTGATGACAGGAGGGGCATTTTGTACACAGCCTAAGGTAAAGAATAGCAGTAATGAATAATCAGTGCCACCATATCGCCATTATCATCATTAGTATTGGTAATTAAATTCCCACGATATGTATTGACTAAAGCGCTCGCCTCCTGGTAACTCCGGTTCTCCAGACATCAAGATGGATCTGTCGCTAAGCTCCCCCTGAACCCTCCAGGCAACGCAGAGTTAATATTGAGCCCAGATGATTTATTCATAATGCATCAATCTCTTTCTGCCCGTTTATGCGTTTGTTTTATGGATTTACAGTGTTTCGCCATGCGTGAAATAGTTCAAAACAGAAAAAAATAATAATAATCCAATCAAATGAAATTCATTAAGTTACGGAGCTTGTTCTTTTACCTCCCAAGTCTCATTTTTCTCTGTTCAATCCTGTGCATTCTGAAACACAGATAAACACACGCAGAGGCCAGAGACACAAAACACGCAAATAAATAGACACACTCATACACTCACCTCATCAAACCACAAATACACACAAACACACACACACACACACTCACTCTCATATCACACCACACCACACCCATGAAACTATGCAGCTGCACAAATTTAGAAGTGATTTTCTCGTTTTGGGTCATTTCCTTCTTGCCACCGCTATTTAAATTATCCATGGACTATTTGCATAAGTATTGTTTGCATTTGTACATTGCATAGTTTTATTGATATGATTTGGGCCAGGCTCCCTTGTAATCAAAAGCGTATTGCTACTGACCTCATGGGTAACTATTAACAACAATAAGTTAAAACAGAAAGGCAAACTCCACAGTCTCTCTTCTGTGCAGAGTAAGCAAATGTTTACAATTATCAATTGTAACATGAACTACGTTGCTGCTGCTGCTGTGTGCTTCAATTCAAACTCTACTAGTCTGGAGATTCACTGCCGGTTGTCAGTTATTACTGCCTGAGAGGAAGGAAAAAGTTAGCTGAATTAAATGTTATAGGAGTGGGATTATATATTTTGTAACGCACTGTATAGATAGAACAAATAACTAGGTGGGTCTGAAGTAGCTGAGCAATCAGACGGATGAGAAAATGACTCAGTGACAGCAGTATTTTCATTAAAACCAAACACACACAGAGACACAGAGACACAGACAGACACACTTTTGTCTGCAATGCCTTAATAGATCTGTGATCTTTAAACTTGTCGTCTGAACCCCTGAGCACAAAACTCATCACCAGCTTTTTATAATGCATGACTTGCCCTCCACTCTCCAGCCAGCTAAAGTAAACAGGCTCGATGCCTCAGACCCACGCTGCTGCTCTCTCTCTTTCCCTCTCTGCCTTTCTTACTCATCCTCTCTCTGTCAGAGGTGGCCCCCACTGCTACCGGGACATAAAGGACTACGAAAATGCATCATTTGGCCATATCACTCACTCAAATCAAACACACTCAGAGCAATTACAGGATAATTTAGTTGGCAGAATCTGACAGAGCAGTCAAAATTAGTAGCCCTTGTCCATCTGCAACAGGTACCTTAATTGATAATACTGAGAATAGTACTGGGATCGGATGTGAGGCTGACGTCAACAACCAAAATAGCCACCGCATCCCACAGCTACCAAAACAAAAGTCTAAACATTACACACATTTTCCTCAGAAGACAAGAGCTACAGAAAGATCTAGTCCAGTTTATTTATATAGCCCTTTATCACAAGCACGTCTCAAAGGGCTTCACATAGCATCATATACAGTACATGTCATACATACTACATCATATATACATACTGCATATACTGCATATACACATCATATAAATCCTATACTACGTCATATACATACTTCATATACATCATTAACTACATCATATGCATACTATACATCATATACTACGTCATATACATATACCATCATATACCATACTACACACAAACACACTCATGCCGATGGGAACTCCACAAACTCCACAGAGAAAGGACCGGGGCGGAGATCTGACCCCACGACCTTCTTGCTGTGAGGCGACAGCACCGACCACTGAACCACCGATAAGCTCACACGCTCTAAAACTCAGCCTCTTGTGTTGCAGCCCATTAATTTCATCCAAGTGATTTACTATTGTGCTTTAAAGTAATAATCTGTGACATTTTCACACAAAAAAAAAAAAATGCCAGGTTTGCTACTCTCCATCGTCTATTTATATAACACAATGGTGATTCAACCTGTAGCCGGCTTACGAAGGCTTTAACAGTTTCTGTTCTAAACGCCCGCTGTCTGGTAGGTTTTTCCCGGGAAAAATCCTCTGGTGCCCAGGAAGTCATGCATTTTACATTTTCAGTGTGTTTGGAATAAAGAGGAGGAGGACTGGGTAGTTAGCATGAGCGGCGACAGCCACCGTGGCTGAACAGACAGAGAAAAGAGCGCCACCTACAGACACTCACACTGACTAACAAGTGACCACCACCATCGAGGATTACCACTTTAAAGTTTTGGGCAAAATAGACTGGTAGCAACCAACAAAGATAGGACATGGGTAGCAAACATCAAACAATTAAAGCTGATCAGAGCCTTTAGACAAAAATAAAACATACAAGTCCATTGTGAAATGTTTTTATTAGCCTTTGTACTGGAGGGTGTATAGTCAGTCCATGCTACTTCTATATTACCCATAGTCTTATGAAGGCAAACAATGCTCTATAGATAAACTTTAGTTATCACTGCACAAAATCTCCACTTTACTCAGTCATTTTTGCATTGAGTCTTAAAATCATATTTTCTTAAACAAGTGAACAAGTCTGCCAACTGGGTGAGAAAATTTAAATTGTTTCCACAGTAAAAAATCAACTTCTTTAATGAATTTCCCTGAATCAAGTGATATTACCTTGACACCAGTGGTGTGATCCACCTGATTTGAATATATTTGCAGCAACAGTGGAATTATCTCACCCCACTGACAAAGTAAAAATAAGATTTTAAGGCAAATATCCACTCTTGGCTGCTCTTACACTGATATATAGCATTAATCTGTGATGTTCAGTGCATTCCAGCAGCTATTTTGTGATGAAGTGTTACAATTTACTTTTTTGGTGTATCCACTTTCTCTCAACCCGCCTCGTCTATTTCTACTTCAGTTAGTGATTTCCTACATTTCCCAGAATGCCTTTTGACAACCCCCAGGGAACACGCCTTAAAGGTCCCATATTCTACACTCTCCAGTGTTTTCCTTACCAAGAACAGGCTGTTTCTATTGCTGTGCTTTTAAGTCTCATTAATATTAAATATATTAAATAAATATTAATATATTCTGATTGGCTAACTGTTTCAAGAGTGAAACGTGAGACACGACAGACACGGCAGCTACAGACAGCGAGAGGCAGGGAAAACTCTCCGGTAATAAACAACCGCTCAACCGCTTTGAAAAAAACACTTTGTTAGTCTATTATTTCTTACAAAAATGATAATGAGCGAACCTTTGTGACGCCACAAAGTTACGGAAGTCCAATCGGCTCGTTTAGAGGCTCGGTTTTCTAATATGGATTGTGTGGATTTAGTTGGCGACCGTGCGTTTTGATACTTTCACCATGTTTAGATAGACCATCCAACTCCTCTATAATCAAAGACGCAAGGGAAATCCTGTTTTACACGATATGGGACCTTTAACATGCATCCATTTGTTGGTTTTACATGTAGGAGGAGAGAGTAAAAGCGATTAGTGGCAGGAAGACCAATTCTTTAAACTAACTGGATTCTTTTGGGCTGCCCAACGATAGTGAATCAACAACCCATTCAGTCAGTTTCGTTCAGTCTGAAACGAAAGATGTCGATTCAGCACCTGAGCTATTAATCCACACACTAGCAAATGAACTGCTGAACAAACTAAACGAATCGTACAGTTGCGCTTGGGCTATGAAGTTTGTAGCGACTGTGGTTGATTACGTCTATTTTGGAGAGTCGCCAGCCAGCATTGAAGTCATCACCAATAATTTGGGTTAGGGTTGTTTTGTGTTTACAAGCTGTGTCGGCTCACTCAGAGCTGTGTGGAGCGCAGTCCAAACACGGACACTGAACTGTTTGGAAATTTCGATTCAGCTCCTTAGGCAAACCAATTCGACTGTTCACTTTAAAGTATCATTCAAATGAACAATTGATTTGTGAATCAACCCACCACTAATAGCGAAAGTGATATCAAGAGCAGGAGAGCGAGTTTTTCCAGGCAAGAAAAAGCAAGAGTTGCACCCCATACTCAAAATGCAACATGTCTTGTGCCTGTATTGCATTCTGGTCTATTGAGGCTACAGTTGGTGGAGAAATTGGTCTCTCTGCCTCTTCTACAATGGATGTCTCCCTGCATGACTGTTGAACGTCAGCGCAAAATGCTTAGTCTAGAAAGAAGACTTTGTTCTTTGATTCTGAGGCACTGAGGGCAAAAGCATTTACCACTAATGTTCTAGATAGTTGAAAACATTTCTGCTTTCAAACTCGATTGTAGCTGTGTTGGAAATATCTCAACATGATGTCACATCATCTGCGCTTGGCCAGCTATCCGCAGGAATAAGAAAAACACACCACCAAACAACAAAATGGACCCAGAAATGCAAGGCGCATCGCCAATAGCTGTTTTTTAACAGAGGGAAAGTCTTTTAGGGTGGATTTAAAGACTTTAAAGACTACATACTAAATTAAATGTCTTGTTAAGGCCGGATATGTTTTTGCAGTGACCTGAAACTTTACAATAGACTTCGGTGAGTCTTCATGCGAATTCAATTCATCCCTGCCCATACATAATCACACCACTGTACGTACCTGTTCATCTGTAACAGTGGTCATTTCAGCAGCTGTGTGCAGGGACCCAGCTGTGTGCATTTCAATGGCTTGGTCCAAAGACAGGCGGGCCTACCACTGACACTGAGGTATTTGGGTGGATCTGCACAGACAGAGGCATATTTCATGCATGATTTGAAGTCAAGCTGCTGAACGAGCGTCCTGGTCCGCACCCCGATTCACAGCCAAGTGTGTTGTGCCTGGCCAACCTTGTTCTTACACACACACACACACACACACACACACACGTATCACCACTGGCAGCGAGCGAGGGCCTCTGCGTGCCGTCTGTGAGCACCAGCCATTTGGGTCCCTTTTTAAGTAGTTTTGTTTTCTCTTCTGGAAGATCACAGACACTAAACTGATAGCTTTGAGACCCTGAGCCTCGATCTAAAGTGCTTGAAGGAAATGTTTGGACCAAAAAAAATAAATAAATAAAGTGGTGAAAGCCGCTTGCTTGTTCAATTTCTGCTGTCTTTACTCTGGGAGAAGCAGAGGTCTTTTGATGGGATTTAAAAGACCTGTTGATGTGGTGTTGGTGCAAAAGCGTATCAATTAAAGGATCCACCGCGGCTCAAAAATGGCTGCCAAAGAGCTATCATGGTAAAAGTTGCAAGAGGGATCAAGCCGGCGCTCAAAGCATCTGCTTGTTCTCTTCCTCTCCGTCTCTCCCTAACTCATTTGTCTGTCCATCTCTGTGATTAGGTCTCCAATCCCCTCTCAAACTTTTTTTTTACCTTTTTCACTTTTACCACCAGTTCTGTTCATGTGAAAAAAATAAAAAAAACACTTCTACCTCATTTCACAGCAATAAAAGATTATCCGACCTCGTCTACCCCCTTTGCCCACACAAACCCCTCTCCCGATCTCCGTCCTCTGCCTTTATCCCTCGACCGCTCCCCACCCCCTCCACCCCCTTCCTCCCTCCATCTCTCCCCACCTCCGTCTCCTTATCCCTCTCTCTTCCCCTCGGAGGTGGGTGCGTGTGTGTGCCGCTCAGTGTGCGGGGAGGGAGCAGCTGGAGCATCTGCAGTCGTCTCCTCTGACAGCAGCGCGGCATATGGCAGGGCCCTGTGAAGGATGGGTGCTGTCACCCGGCAAAGTGCTTACCCACCGACAGGAGAGGCGCGCCGCACTAACACCACGAGGAAGAGGAGGAAACAGCTGAACGTCAGCACCCCGCTCATTTATTCTCCTGCCGCCGCCTCGCCCCAGGGGGGGACGCGGCGGAGGAGCCGTAAAGTAAAGACCTCCGACCGGCCGGCGTTAGCCAAGGCGCCCGTCGGAATGCATTATGGTAAATCGCGTCAAAGATTGCGTATGCGCTGAAGATAAACCAATCAACAGTAAAACCCTGGCTCACCTTCCGGTTTACAAATGTGGGCGTTGACTCTCACACATGCGCTCTCGTCCTCTATTCTGCCTCTATTCTGCCTCACACAGAGATGGAAGGAGCGTAGCTAGATACCATACTGTAATGAATAATAACTAAATGGCTCTTTGCCTCTTTTTCTGCGCCGCACATAACACCATTACCATTGTGACCGAGCTGGAGGTGAATAATATCTTAAGCTTGGGTGTAATTTGATCCAGACAACCTTTAGATGTTTTAAAAGGGAAGATACTATCTAGCAGAAGGCCATATCTCACAGCTTTTCAATTGATGCCAATACACTGGGAGCAGACTCTGTTCTGCAATTCTTTTTCCCGCCACACTTCACAATGACATTTGTGGTACCTGGAAAAAAGACACTGAGAGAAAACTCTCTTCATCTTCCTCCTCTCAGATCCTCTTACTACCTTCATTTACATATAAAACCAGATAGCATTAAAGAGGTAATCATTTATTTCAGAAGGGTTCAGAACTTAATTGGAAGGACAATGAAATCAATGCCAATTCAGTCAGTCAGTTGTCGCTCTTCCTCTGCGTACTCTGCAATGAATTATGGCAACAGTTGCGGGGAAGGAGTGTTCAGTCTGGTTCCAAAAATAATAATAATAACAATAATTCAACGGGTTCCAGTTGGGCACTTGCCCTTGAATGCTGCTTACAATTTGAAAACAGAAATTTAGCACTTTGTATTCCTGTTCCTAAATTACAAACTTCATTTGTTTGTATGTGTTTTGCCGCAATTTTCCAGTTTTTTTTTTCTTTGGCAATATCAAGACCTTTATAAGACCTTTATAAAACTGTCATGAGAATAGTGCAGACAGATTCTTTGCTCACCCTGTGGCGTTCACACCATCACTCATCGGATTTTCCCACCGGTGACCGATCTCCTCGTATCAAAAAGTGGAAGACAGTGATTGCGATTGTAACTCAATATGCGATTTTTAATAAAAGACCAATGTCAGCCACATATATCTGCAAGCCAATATAACAGCATAACCCTAGTGGAGAGGAAGGCAGACAGACAAGGTGTAGTCTGTGGATACAGTAATGTGGCAAAAGCAGAGTGATGTTTTAGCTATATGGATGTCGCTGCCTTGAGGACTGACATGGCGGATACAGAGAACATCAGGGGGTTTATCCTCCTCGGTCCTCATGAAGCCACAGAGAGAAAAGACGGCTTCCTCTGTGAAATAAGCCCGATGTGTCCGGCAGCAGTAGCTCTCTGACACTACTTCTGTCTGCCTAAAGGTGGACTACCGTGTTCCTCCACTTTTCAGCAGCCAATTTAAGATGACTGACAGATAAGTTTCCCCATAAACTTCTCCCTTCCAAAACAAACCCATCCCTTTCCCTTTAGTCAATCAAAACAGACTTCCAGAGTAGTAACCCTTGCGGTGTCAGTCAACACGACTCTCTCTACCTGCAGGCAAATCACGATGCCGCAAAGTTAACTCGCAGAGAGTTGGATCAGCAGGGAGCCGGAGGACCCGCACGTGTGTCTAGAATTACTCTAAAACTTTCAGAGCATCTGCATTATCTATAGTATCACGGCCGTGTAATAATGGTCTGACCTTAGAGCAAGAGGTTACCTCCAGCGCTGTCAGGGAAAGAGAGAGAGGGCGGAGAGAGAAGAAAGGTAAAAAGATAGAGGATTTAACCTCCTTTACCACTGTGTCTCATTAGAGGAGGAATGAGGAAAGGAGGAAAAACATGTCTCAACCACATGAACCCATTCTGTCTCAGACATTACCCTCAAATTTCTATCCATCCAATCCAGACAATCCCGGGGTTTTTATTTTTTTTCATCCAATATCGTCTTTATTTCTCCTCTTCCTCTTTGTCTGTTCTCCACACCCCCGTTGCTCGATGCCACCCAGTGTGCCCAACTCTTCCTCTGAGGAGGCCTTTTCTTCGATCTCTTCTCACCGTGCCTGCCTCCCTCCCTTTCCCCTCTCTCTCGCTTTCTCTCTGTCCCTCATGCTCTCTTTTGACAGCCAACGCAGCACCTTTAATGGGAGCTATCTCCTCATTAAATACTTGCAGGTGTCTGAGGAGCTTTGGCAGGGTGGGAGAGAGGGAGGGTTTCGAGTGCAAGAGAGACAGAAAGAGAGAAAGAGAGATAGAGAGCGCGAGAGAACGATGGCTGGAGTTGTTCGGGGCCCTCTCCGACATGATGTGCAGCCAGATTCCCTGTGCTAAGTTTGAATTACTAATGTCTCCGGGGGCAACCGAATGAGGCGAAGGGACCAGGGGTCAGTGGGAAAGGTTCAGCCGGCATCCCCCCTTTCACAGTGATCCGGCTTCCCCTCGTAGCCTCTTTGACACCTACACACTTCCACCAGACAGGAGGGCAAAAAGAAGAGGAAGAAAAAGAAGGAAAGCGAAGGACGGGGGGAAGGAAGAGAGAAGGAAGGAAAGGAAGAGAGACTGAGCAAGGGAGGCGAGCGACATGGGGGGTGAGGTGAGGAAGGAGTGAGAGGAAAAAGTGTGATGCTTGAGTGAGAGAGCGAGAGACAGCGAGAGATGAAAGGAGAGGAGGGAATCGCTGGGAAAAAAAAGGGAAAGAGGAACGAGGAGGAGGAGGAGGAGGAGGAGATTGGGTTTGAATGAGAGATAAGATGGAGGGGGGGGGAGGAAAAAAAAGAGAGAGAGAGGGAGAGGAGGAGATGAGAGAAGAGAGAGAAGAGAGAGAGGAAGGGAGGCGAGCGCTGGGCTCTGGGGCGGTCGGGCTCTCAGATGCAGGAAGGGACCATCTGGACGAGAGCGGAGCCAGGTCTCTGACGGTAAACACTGGGCTTCGCTCTCGCATGGAAAAGAACCAGGAAGAGAGACTCAAACACCATTCCACACTTTCTTACTACCGCCACCCACCCACCCACACACACACACACACACACACACACACACACACACACCACCCACACCACCCACCGCCGCCAACCGTCCTGCCCATGTGACGGCGGAAAAACGCTCTCCAGACCTCACTGTGGGCAAACCTCATCATTTATTTCACACGACGCCCCACTTCCACGCTACACTCGCAGGGGCCCGCTCATTACGAGAGCTGGGTAATTACCACAGAAAGGCGAGATATTTACAGAGGAGGAAGTGGCCACCGAGGACTTGAACCAGCAACCCCCCCCCACCACCACCACACACACACACACACACACACACACCCCACCTCCCCCCGCTACAGTAGAGTAGAATACACAAGGCTGGATTCAGTGAGAGGATTTGTCAAGGTAGCTAATCCCTCTCTTTTCCAGCTACTTCTCACCAGCAAACGGTCTCATCCTCAAAATTATGTCCCGATGAGACATGCCTGCACAAACACACACAATATATGCAAAAGACACTCCTACACACACACACACACACACACACACACACACGGCTCTACCCCCCCCTCCATCCCACACGGCTCTGGAGAAGCTGCGCTGCCCCTCCTACCCCTCTGTCAATAAGCCCAGTTTGGAAACACTTTAAACAGACTTGCACATCGCTCCGCTACAAAAAGGGAAAACTTCAAGACATCCTCTCCTCCATACCCGCAGGGTTAATTAGAATTGTTTTAAACAGCCACCGCCATGCTTTTTAAACATTTATGGGTGCATGCATTACAACTAAGGCATTAACATATCCAGAAAGTTTAACCTCTTCTCTGCTCCCTGGCTAGAGAACGAGCAGCGGAGGGGAGAGAGGGAGAGAGGACAGTTGACCTCTGCTGCCCCCTGTGTTACAGCTGAGGAACGACAAGGGAATTTTCAATGAGGAGCAGCAGCCAGCATCGGATCACAGGAATCAGAGCCAAGCCACCATGCCGGCTGAATGACAATCAGCTTGTATGTTAGTGGCGAGGGAGAGATCTAAACCCACAGGCTATGTACTACCAATAAAAACATACATTATTCACTAACAGGCACATACAACGGGCGGTGAAGTAGTGATGAATACAAAGACGGGTGGAAATATGAATTACAGTTGTGATCACCGCAAGGCAAAACCATGCATAACACAAACAAAAAGGATATTTGAATAGTATTCATTTATTCTTATTTTATTTATCTTCTTTTCTTTAAATTATTCTGATACTAATTACTGCAATATATACTAGGGCTACACATTTCATCATGTATAATTGTATATATCACGATTTTGGGGTCCTAATAATCATCGAATATTGGCAAGTCGTGGCAATATTAAAAAAATATTTTAAAAATTAATTTAATTCAGAATGTGCACTGCAGTTGTAAAAAGTCAAGATGCTGATATAAGATGCAAAAAGTGCCGCGAAATAATTTTGTTCCTCAAACTATCGAGTGTAACAATTGTGATCTAGTAAAATAATCAAGAGCATAATTTTTGGCATAGCTGTGTGCAGTACTATGAATTTCAATTGGAAAGATTTCCATCAGCTTAAAAAAAAAGAAAAAGAAAAAAAAAGAGGATAAACTGTGTTTTACAAATAAGAGGGCGGGTTAATCTGAGTTTGAGTGAGTTTATCCTCCACCAAACCCCTGAGGAACAGGAATGGAAAACAGAAATGCAGTGTAACGTGGAGTGAACTGCTACCGCGGCTCGGGGCCTACCTCACAGAAGAGTGTGAGTTTGTCATCAGGCAGCAGCCCGTTGGCCTCGTCCAGCAGGAAGTCCCGCCTTATGAACTTTTTGAAACCCCAGTCCTTCCCCTGGACAAAACGGTACGCCCGCTGGCTCTCTGAAAAACACATCCACAAACAAGGAAAAAACAAGATTATGTGGAGAATGTTGCAAAGTGATTAAGCTCTGTGTCTGTGTCTGTGTCTGTGTGCGTGTGCGTGTGTGAGAATGCGTGTGCGAGAGAGACAGTGTTATGAGTCATGGCCATAAGCACTGGAGAAACAATGGCGAAAAACGCTGGATGCAGGAAGCATTGCCTGCAGGGAGCTTTTAACACTTCAGAAGAAAACAGAATCTCTCTCTCTTTCTCGCTCTTTCGCTCTCTCTATCCTCTCACTGCCACATAAAGACTTGCGGTAAACATGAGACAGAACCGCTGTGCCTCTTTGGCCAGGAAGTGAGAAATTGCAGGGATCAAAGCAGTCCAATTATCATGTGTTTATGGAGTGCCAATTATCTCTTACAGTGGCAGGAAGGATTCTGTAACACTCAGTTGCACTACCAAGACGCAGGAAAAGGTGCTGGCATTCTTGCATGTACAACAGTCACACTGTGGGGGCGGTCACACCAATCGCCAGAGTCATGAACACTCACCTAGCAGTCGCAAACGCTCGCACACAAGGTCAGAAGATGATGCCGTGACGAAGGCTACGGGCCACGACTGCAGCAGAGATCACAGCAAATTAAAGCTGATTGCCAATAAAAAGGAAACAAAGGCATAACACATGGATTCTACTAAGTAACTGGAGCTCCATTGGAGGGATGTGACACCGTTCTTCTCAGAAATTACATCATTTGCCATTTTGTTGATGAGAGGAAAATGCTTTCTCAGGCGCTGCTCTGGGATCTCCTATACATATTCAGTCGGGTTGAGCTCTGAAGACAGAGAGTAAATTCACCCAAGACACACGGGAGATCCGATCACCCCAAACCACCTCCAAGCAGCAGTCAGAGACACATTTGGCACTCTGACAAAGCAACAACTTAAATGGAAATGAACTAGAACTAGAAAGCACGCGCAAATCAAACAAGTGGCAGACAGCTGACAGAGCAGGACGTAAATATTACGAGAGGAAGTGACGTGCCTGGCACGTTTTGCGAGAAAGAGAGAAATCCAACTTCAGTGGGTTTGCTGGAGGAGCATTTTAGGTCAGGTGTAAATGTAATCCAGCTGAGTCATATCCCAAGCTGCCTGCAATTTTTATCAGGTGATAATTAAGACTTTTTAAGACCCTTTTAATAAAATATAAGACCAATTTGCAATTGAATAAACATGAAAATTAAAGCAACTGTGCAGAATATATGCCTGCATGACTGGGCTAATTTCTCACCAACAAACCGTACAGACCTCTAAAATTAATTTAAGACTTAAAACACTGTATTTAACTGTATTCAGAACCTTCTACAGCCTTAAGTTTAAATGTAGATGCTGTAATTTAAGACATTTTAAGACTTTTCAGGACCTGCAGACAAGCTGCAGCTGGACATAATCCGTATACGGTTCACATGTTAATGCCAGGTGTAAAGGGAGCCCATAAACCTCCATGAGACCTGGCCAAGGGGCATGAATTAGTTCAGACTCCTGTAAACCGCCAGGCTGAAGCAGGCTATAGGTCAGGAGGTCGCCGCAGACCAAGAGGCCCTCACCTCTCGGCGCTCTGCAGTACGCACATTGCACGCGTACAGCCCTGCTAGATTCCTTCGGGCAGCTCAATCGACTTTCCCTTCAGGCTACTCCCGCACAGAGATCCCAACAGCAGACCCGCTGACAGATCGCAGCGGGGAGCAGTTAGACGGGGTGTCAACGCCGCTGTAAGATCCCGTGTCAAATCCGCCGCGTGGAGCCGAGGGCGCAGGGAGCCGGAGAGGGGATTGGTGGACGAGTACAGTGCATATGCAGTTATTCCCACCACTGCTCATGCAGGGGGTCCTTCACTGTAATCCCCGCCTCTAGAGACTGTGTACGCACTGAGGCTGACAGGAGCGTGCACACACACTCACACACACACACTCACTCACACACACACACTCACACAAGCATGCATGCACGCAAACACACAAAAATTACAAATCCACGCACTCCAAACAGTTTCTCTTCTTTATTCATTGTTCTCCCTCTTCCTTCTGTATATTACAGAAAGGGAGTGTTTCCGTCAAGACGCTTTGAGTCTTCAGACCAAAGCTCTCTCAACCAAAGCCTATCTGGTTTGAAAGGAGAGTCAAACTTCTGTGGCCTTGGCGTGCTATGTACTGTACCGTTTGTGGCTGGGTAGACACAAAGCAAAAGACTCGGTGCCTGCATTTGCTTAAAGCCTTTTTTAAGGTCTTAAGAAGCTCTTCTCTTTCTCTACTGTCTTTCACCTTTCTTTCGTGTCCTTTAAACATGGCTGATAAGACGTAACATGTGAGACCCAGATGAAGTCCCAAGGCACCGAATCTCCTTGTGAAGTGGTGTTATTTGGGTATAAAACAAGACTAGCGGTGGTGTGTGAGGACTTCCCCTCTGGCAGTGTCGAGAGCTAAACTAGGGTGTGAGGAGGGAGGTCGCAAGGAGAGAGAGAGAGACATAGAGAGATGGAGAGAAAGAGAGAGAGAGAGAGAGAGAGGGCATGCTGAGAGGAGGAGGCGGGGAAAGAAGGTGAAAGAAGCTGCAGCGAAAAAGATACAGAGGCCAGGGAAAAGGAGAGAGAGGTGTGAGTTCTCCAGTGTTCACCCATCAAAGTGAGGTGCCTGTGTGTGTGAGTGCATGTGTGAGTGTGTGTGCACTATAGGCACTGATGATAAGGGTGTGTGTGTGTGTGTGTGTGTGTGTGTGTGTGTGTGCTGAGCTCAGCTAATGCCATGCCGCCATCTCCAGTGGGGCGTCAGACCCTGCACTGGCAGAGAATCAACTGCAGGTCAGACCGCTGGCGCTCACTCTTTCAGTACGCTGGCCAAGGTGGCTGCAGCGCAACCGCACCGCCAGAATACCAAAAAGAGCTGGATGTTGAGAGAGAGAGAGAAAGAGAGAGAGAGAGAGAGAGAGAGAGAGACAGACAGACATGGAGAGAGAAAGAGAGAGAGCAACTGAGATATCCAACAAGGATGGAGTGAGCGAGGGTGAGAAACTGCAAATTCTGTATAGTCCCACAGCGCATTTGTGGCGATGACATATAGACCTCATTTGCATATAAGAAGGAAGGATTATGGGAGTTGTGTGAAAAATCGCAGCTAAGATGTGGGGATTTATACTTGCAGTAACATTTTCACAATAATAGAACTTTTAATTCCTTTTTTTAATTAGATGCTGCTTAATAAAGAACAGAAATGATTTTCGAAAATAGTATTATCACATTGCGATGTAATTTGATAGCGCTCAGGTAGCCTATAGGTGATTGAAATGTCTCACTCTGACAAAAAAAGACTGAAGGTGATAGGGAAGGTGAGAAAAAAGGAAGTCTGAGCTGGAGATGGGGGGGAGAAGAGGAGAGAGGGAGTGATGCCAGGGTGTTTTAGTGAGCAGGGCATCCATATTCAGGCGGAGGCTCGGGGACACGGCTGGCACACAGAACGAGAAGGTCGCCAGAAGACGGGCTGGCATGTAGCAGAGTAACAGCCAACACAGCAGCCAGAGTCAACAGTGCGGGCCTCGCTAACTCACACCGCCACGCCGGTCCAACAGCTACCGTCTAATTTCTCCTTGCCCGTCTGTCACTCTGCTGTCTCCGTCTTCCCCGCACATAACTTTATCAAAATCACGGCACCTCCGCTAACAGCCCGTGCTCTAATCCAATCCCCAAACCCTCAAAACCAATTGATCTACAGCGGCATTTAGCCTACAATGGCACTTAGCCTTCAACTGACCACCTCAGTCTACACAAGTGTTTATTTATGAGAACATTCATTTACATTCTCGGCAGTATCCGAGTTAAAAAATGCAATTCTTCTACACACACTCACATTGGCTGACACGCAGGTAGGCAGAGAAACAGCCACACATACACACACACACACACACACACACACAGTCTTTTTGAGAAGAAAATCTAATCTTTATTGAAGATTGAGCTCTATAAGCTAGTGTCAGCACAAACATGTCTATTGACGTTCTTTCTACCAATGTCAATACCATCTGATTATGTAAAGACTGTCCAATAACTTCTACTCCATTAGCCGTGCTCCGCTCACCCACACAGAATGCCTGATCACCTCCATCAGTTACTGAGGGCAACCGTCTCTGACAAGCTCTCTGTACCCAGAGCTTCAATTAACTGAAACAACAAAAGCACTGAATCTCTACAGCCACAAAATACGAGCCCACACCAAAACCCTGCTGTAGCTAGACTCTCCGGCCAACTCATACAGACATAAGCTCACTTAGCCTTTGGCTACAACACAACAAAAAGCACTGTCTGGAGGGGAGACTTAACAAGGAGACTATTTGAATACAAAACAGCTTGCGGCAGAGGACGAGAACTTTCCATCTCTCCTCTCGGAGCTGTCAGAAGAGGAGTCTGCGGGGGGGCAGCTGCTTTCTCTTGCACAGGGAGGAGGGAGGGGGGTGTCGAGAGACAAGTTACAACCCGCCCGGCAGTCTCAGAGGAGAGAACCAGCACATTAAGCCAAAGAGAGAAATGATGTGGCCAAGCTGAGAGTAGGGGAGTACGGTGTGGGGAGGGGGTGGTGGGCTGCCACTGCAGCCTGAATCTATCTCCATTAGCAAGCATGGACCATCAGAGGATCCAGACACAAACACACTCTCTCTAGTGGGGGGCTCCAGGGCTGACTGATGCGGCGGATCGGGATTCATCAGATAATGACGAGGTTTACCAGTCAAAACCCACAAATCTGCAGTTATAGTACAGCCTTCGAATCTTGGACTGTATTCATACCTCCTCCTACGCGTACTGCAGGGATACTTTTATTCTCAATATGCGCACGCCAGTCCACACCTCAACACAAATCAAATTTTATCCAGGCTCAGAGCAAATTATACATTGCGTATATAGGCTATGCTTTTGCATTAATGACAGAAACTACCTTTTAAGTGAGAGGTTTGCCTCATCCAAAAGCTACAAAAGACAGGAAACTCAAACAGACACCTCAAAGACAAACTTCAGCTCCTGAGCTCTTCGGCTCGGCGCTGAGGAATTCCATCACTCAGATTTTGACATTTGCCTGCGATAGCAATGGTGCTCTGCTAGGCTTCAAATATTATGTACTCACTACAGTTTCAAAACTTTTCTCCTTCTTTACTGATTATCTCCTCTCTACTGTGAATCTTCTCATCCCTCTGCCTAACCATACCTGTTAAAAGTATTCAGCCTTAATATGCATTGTATTAAAAAGCCTCCCCATGGGGACTGAATGTATAAAGAGGCCGAGCGGTGACATGCCACATAAACAGTCCACCCAGCTTTCTTAATTAAGGCACTTTGTTTTTATTTGGCCTTTTTTTCCTAGAGGCCTGGATTAAATTGGATTCTAAATGATCCAGAACCGATAGAGCAATCTTTACTGCCATATTCTTAGACAGAGCGCTCACTAAAACCCCTGTCACAAATATGCTGGCAGTGGGGTAATTTTCTCCTGCGACAGGGCGAGCAAAGTGGAGGGCCCAGGTCTCCCCTGGGGGATGATGGGAAGATTGGAGGAGGGCATATGGCAAGAATGGGATGGGGGTGGGGGGTGGGGGGGGGGTGGGGGGTGCACACCATAGAGCACACCATTTACAGCCGAAACCCCGTGAGACACAAAAAGAGAGGAGGAGAGGAAAATGAGATCCTCTTCACTTCGCTCAGTGTTCCCTACATTCGCTCTCTTCTGGGGTCATTTAGGGAAGCAAATGCTCATGAAATGGCCAAGCGGTGCAGTCAAACACCTCCGAGGCCTGTTTATTACTCATACCACAGGCAAATCCTCTCCCCATTACCGCGTAACCGCCAGCATATAAGAGCATGTAGAGCAAGCTTTATGCACAATTACAGCAGCGAGGTTCGGCGTTCGCGGGGCTGCGGCTGAGAGCTGAGAAGTAGTATTGAAACATTATAGGGGAGAGGTGGAACAAAGAAAAAGTATAAAGCAAAAGGAAAGTGACATCGGGAACGTGAGAGGGAGGAGGGAGAGGTGTGAGTGGGCAAATGAGGGATTGAGAGAAGAGGAGATGAGGGGAGAGAGGAGAGGAGAGGAGAGGAGAAGAGAGAAGAGGAGAGGAGAAGAGAAGAGAAGAGAGGAGAGGAGAGGAGAGGAGAGGAGAGGAGAGGAGTAAGGGTGTGTATGTGTTTGTGTGTGTGTGTGGGGGGGGACTGGGGGAGGTGTGTATGGGGGGAGGGAGAGAGGGGTGTGTGGGGGAGGGGGGTCAAATTCACACGGTAGAATGTTTCTCAGCAGGAAAAATGATTTCCCTTTCTACACAACCTGCACCGCAGGGGGTTGTACACAGTTTCGCTGCATACGCCTCCGATTCAAACACTCTTCCGCCTCCCACCTCCCCCTCTCCCTACCTCCCCCCCCCCCCCCCCCCCACCCCCCCCACCCCCGTCTTCCCTCCTCCTGTCTCCCCCACTCTTCCTGTACAGTATGCTGCGGGGTACTGGGAGAGAGGGAGGCAGCCAGAAAGCCTGATAACCAGGAAGCGGTCACATCTGGCCCTCGCTAATTCAATTCCACACAAGTTTGCTTTTCCTTCCCATAACATAACCTAATTAAAAATAAGCAGGAATTGGAAGCACATTGGTTTCCAATTCATCAGCGGGGAGAGAGGCGGACGAAGACTTCTAAAAAGGTTGGGTCTTTTTTAATTAAAATCAAAATTGCCCCACGCTACTTTGAATTATATATTTACAGGAAATGAATCCAACCAGCAGTGATTACACATGCCCATATGGCTATCGACACCTCACATTATTAGACACACTTGGAGTATTAGACACACTCCCCACCGCCTACGCTCATGAATTTCTTCACCCAAGAGACACAGGTATGACAGGACTTTTAAAGTTTGAACCTTTCAAACTTTGAGATGTCCTCCATTTTCTGTTCAACATAAACCGCTTTACAGGTTAGGCTTAAATGGTTTCTCAGTTATGGCCTCCAATTTACTTCCAATGACAGGTTTGGGAAATGACAGCAGCGATGAGTCAGAGAGAAAATGAAAATGAGGCCGCATGTTTCCGTCTCAGAGTGCAGAGCTTAGCGGTTAGGGCCGAGCGGCTCCGACTCACCCATGGCTTTGGTCTCTTCTCCCTTGGCGTTGAGGATAGAGAACTTGAACTTGGCGCGCACCTCGCTCTTTGGGCAGCTGACCAGGAGCAGGTAAAGTGACAGGTAGTCTTTACTCTCCTCATCCAGACCTTTAGGATTCACACGCAAACACCTGGGGGAGGGAGAAGGGAGAAACATCCTGATGAGACGGGTACAGCTAAGAGGTAATGTGATGCTTCAATTCACAGAAACATTTTTCTTCATATTTGCCAGCCACAACGGCATTATTCTTTTAGCAGTGAGTCTCCAACTGTCTACACAGACCATTACTGAATAGGAAGACATTTCAGAATTACACTGTAAAGACCATTATTATCAATTTTCCAGTCCTGGTGTTGAGAATTGATGTTTTTACAGTCAGATCCATGGGCTTCTTCCCACCTACAACACCTATGAACTTCGCTAGCTCCCGATCAATAACAGGATCAGCAGGGCGAGTGGCTGTCATGCATGTAGAGGCTCAGTCCACGCCCCTTCATCTGCACCAAAGCGAAGGGTTCTGACTAGGGATCAGCTTCCTCGCTCGCTGTCCTGACCTAAAAAAATGAGTCGGGGAATTGCTAACCTGCCCACAGATCTGTTGTCCCAAGAAAACCCTAACCCTGCACCCTACTCCCTCCCTTACAATACAAAGATGTCAGGAAATCTGAACAACTCTTTCTTGTAACTCTGCATAAAACTTCATATTTTCTCCAAAGTAATCATGCAAGAGTGGCTGTGCTCATTGTAATGCTAAGGCTGAGTCAAGGTTAAGTTTTAAAATGTATTGATATTGTATACTAATATTTACTAAGAGCATTTTGACTCATAACAGAATCATAGCTTAGCACAGTGTATTTGGAACATGGTTTTTGTGCAGCCTAGGTTAGGCCGGTATATACACAGGCCTGGACCCCTGACTACTGCATTGTTCATCTGTTTTTTAAGCAGCTAACATGCCACTTGGCCATATGGACCACAAAATAAATTATAGTGCAACTGAACTATCAATCACCTGGAACCCAGTAAGGCTGCCAGTTTCAATATTCAAATTTCAGTTGAATGTCAAAAACTCATAATGAATTTGAGTCCCAACCTGCCTGTCGGATGCCTCAAAAACAGCATTTTCATGGCAGAAAACACTCAGTCTGACAATGAGATAAATACCCCTCCTAATTTAAGAAGTGATTTTTGGAAGATATTTGGATACCCCAGTAAAACACCGGTAACTAGGCCTACCCCAGTAAGACTCACCCAATCATTCAAAATTTAAAACAAAACAGCAACCCAAATCTTTCAAGAAACAGAATAACAGAAAAAAAACGCATGTTGTGAATCAACTCCGGGTAGAATGACTATCTGTTTAGAACTCACTGCGCTCTGCTTTCATGTGTCAATAATATGTAAATTTGATCATTAATATTCAAGTCGAGTTTGACTCATTTCAGTCAATTCATAGTCTAATTGAATTTTTAGGGGCAACTGACAGCCCTAGCCAGCCTTCTGTGAAACCATTTGAGGTAAATACATTTTAACATCTTCTGAAACACAGTGACAAACCCAGGTGCCGCACTCCTCTGAACTCTATGCACAGACCAGACAGGTCAATATCAGCCAAGCGGGGTCATCACCAGTCAATACTGTATAATAATAGTGGTAGGCAACTGTCCAATGGGATCAATACTTGTCTAACTAAATGGCCCCTGTCAGAAACTATTGGATAATGGCAGTGCTTGAACTGGGGCGGTGGTCATTTTTACTCTTCTGTGTACTGGTACTTCCCATTGCATACTAGCACCAGCTGGAGCATTTTGTAGTTCTTCATCATATGGAAGATAACCTAGACTATATGCCAGGTCCATATTAATTTCTCCATATACGCTATTTCATTACTGTTATCATTTTAATTTGTGCCCTCATGCTGTGAGGCCAACAGTTGCCTGGCTGACCTGCAGTGCATTGTGGTTCCCCAGTGCGCTAACAAGCATCTACGTGAGCAATGAAGAAAACAAGCAATAATCCTCCTGTAAGTGAGCCATGATGCAGCGGGCTAGAAGGGAACTGTCAGAAGTACGTTCGCCCAGATGTGATGAAAAAGCAGGTAGGCAGTCTTGGTTAGGCTCTTACAGCAGGCTGTAATGGCATAATGCCTGAAAAACAGCTTAAGTTGACATGGCATTTGAAAACAGCCCAGTTTTTCTCTCTGAACTTGTGCTTCTCCATTTGTTCCTAATTTTAGCAGATAACTTGCCTGTCCCGGGCCCATTGTTGCGTGTTATTTCACCCGAGGCTACAGTCATTACTTTCAACCCCTTCAGAATCTCAGTACCTTGGCCATGTTGTTGTGAAGGATACTGCGTGTGTCTTCCTGCTCTTTGTAAGCATTTCTGCCGGCATGAAACAAAAAAAGTTGCATGCCATTTTATTTCAAGACTTTAATATCAAAGCCTCGCAAGTTTATCTTAAGTCTAGCCCAGGACTAATAAAAACAACACCACTGTTTATGTGGATCTACAGTAATAAATCATGAGCCCAGTGGAAGGCAAGTAGAACATTTTTTATCCTATACTTTGACTGTATGCAAAAACACACAAAACATTTACTTAGTTTATGTGTGTGTCCTGATTGTCTGTATCTAATTTGCACATAACACAGATTACTGATTTGATTTGATTAGATTGCAACGCTGAGACAAGAAGCAGGTTCAGATAGAGTGCAGCTAAGCCAGCAGAGGGCAAGTGGCCTAGCAGCACGGCTCTGATAGGTCTATTGATTTTCCCCAGCATTTTTGATTTGGTAAAAGAAATGGAACAGTGAAATTTAAAAGCCATTTTTCTTTTTTTTTTTGCTGAAGAATATGCCCAAGATGTGTCACAAATGATCAACTATGGCTTAGCAACAGATAAAGGCAAGAAAAACACATTTGGTCCTTACTCATACATGCATGCTGTTGCTGATATGGAGCAGTGGCATATTTTTTTCTAATGTAAGCTGTCCAATCTCGCCCTGTCTTGGTTTGTTGTAAAATTATTGTGTTTTAGATACATTTCTCCTGGTATTTTTCATGTTTCGCATCTTTCACACTGAGCCCATCTACTTGCACCATGTGGTTTACAGAAGATCCTATCGTCTATTGAATTGAAGTTAAGCAAGACAAAGCGCCATGAAAGTCAAACAAGGTCTCTATTAGTCCGACACAATCGAAACACAAGTTCAACATCAGCGCTATCTCAAACCAGCTGAAGTCACACTAGATAACCTTTAAGCAATATCGCCATAGAGAAAACTCATTAAGTATCATGTGTACTCCAGATGCGCAGGCGCTTCCAGGTCACCACCGCTACCCTCTCTGCTTCTGCTCAAAAAGCACATGGCTGCTGCCGGATTTAATCGGATGAAAACAATTTTCTGCCACTAAATGCAACAAGTGGATAATCCCTTGATAGCATATATAGTGTGAAATTGAAGTGAAGCGGTTTAAGCTTCGTGAGAAAATGTTGTCCGTTGCGTTTTTTCAATATCCACTAGCTGGGACGACCCCGCCTCCACTCACCATTTGAGTTTGTCATTGGCTCCCGAGGAGAAGGTGGAGCTTTTGATGACCTCTCCCATCTCCTCGCGACAGAAGCTGAAGTTGTTGATGGTCCACATGTAGGAGAACTTCACCACTTTGATCTGGGCAGAGAGAGACAGGCAAGGGATGAACCTAGATCTCTTTATTTATATATTTATCTATTCTATATGGGTAAGTGGTGTTTGGTCAGCCTGGACTTCAAAACCGCACATCAAAACTGCCTTTCATCTTAATAAACACTGACAACAAACGGAGGGAAAGAAGAAAGGATATTGTAAAAGCAGCAACAGAAAAAAAAAAAACAATTTTGCAAGGACATAGAGAGGAGATGAAAAAACAGACATCATCAATGAAAAACTTCATATACCTTGCTCTTAACAGGAGGGTGCTATCTGAACTAGCGGGGCTTGTACCGCTTTGGCTGAAACAAACACCTTTTCACAGTGTCAGAAACAAAGAAAACACCTTCATAATGATAATAGATTTTGTGAGAAACAAATTAGGCCTATAATATTGAAAGTGGACAGGGTGCTTTTTTCCAGGTGTGGTTGGGGTGCATTCAACCCCACACTGTACAGTGCAAGGTAAGTCAGATAAAATACAAAGCCACTCCGAGTGAACACCTTCAACCTATTGAGAACCTTTTCTTGATAGGAGTCTCTTCCAGGTTAGCAATCCCCAACAAATAGCTTGATGAGCTCATGAACAATGTAAGCCATATTTGAAGGCTGTCTTAGACACTGTCAACTCAATTTAACATTATGCGACAGTTTCAAACAGGGCGTGAGATGGTTGGTGATTACCACCACCATCTACAAAGCACAAAATAATGGAGTTTCTCAAGGATAGAAAATGGTATTGCATCCTTCCAATTATCTTCTGGCAGCTCGTAGTGAATCACATCCCTCCAATTCCCTGTTAAAAGTGGTAATCTGTGTAGTTTCTGTAGGTGGTGCTCTCTCTAATTTATTTATATGAAAATGTCACAGAATATTTATTACTTCAAAACCATTTATGCTGATGTTCCCTTTATTTTGGAGCTTTTCACCAAGGTTGGGGACTGAATTCCCAGTGGGGCCACCCATACTCAAAATGTATACACTCATGGTACTGTGTGGCGCCTGGAATAAAAGCAACCGCCAAATGGCCTAGGTTAAGTCATACAGCCATTCTCACACACACACACACACACACACACACACAGGTCATTCGTCCCTCCTCACCTGAGTGTAACACCAGCTCTCAGCCACGGGGCCGCTGGACATTTCCGCCGGGGGAGGGGGGCTCGGGACTCTGGACATTGCCAGCCTTGATGCAGAGAGGACCTGAGTGGGGCCTGAGCACCAGCCAGGGGTGGGGTGGGGTGGGGTGGCGAGGGGAGGGCCAACGATCGCTCAAGCTGGCCACCCCTAAAGTGACACCTCCCACGCAGAGAGCCGCAGAGAGACGAGTCCAGCAGACCAGAATGTCCAGACACCCAAACAGCTACGGGCCTCCTGTCAGGACACAGAAACACAGTCATTAAAAACTCCGTAACTTTAAAGCCAGTGAAGCACATTATTATTATGGAAAACTGTGACCTTGCGTGCGCTCGTGTGCATGCGTCTCCGTGTTTGTGTGTGCGTGTCAAGGCAAATCCTAATTGAATGGTTAGTCTAATTGAGCGGTATTTCCCAGTAAGTAGGACATAACGGCTCAGAATTCATTTGTTTTCAAAGGGGCTCCGGCATTCAAAGCACAGCGGCGGCACGCGCTCTGCCTCACTGAGGGAAGCCTTCCTTTATCTGTGCGTGGTTTCGCCTTTGTTTTGCTTTGAGAGGAGCAGAGTGCTGTGCCAGCCATCTGATTCCAGCCAGTCTGCGCCCGTCCGCCGTGGCTCTCATTGAAGGGCAAGACTTAAGACTTTCATCTCAAGCTGCCAGTCTCCACTTGCTCGCACAAACACACACACACACACACACACACACAAGGTCACACGCTACTTTCAAAAGGCAATACAGACTAAGAAAGGGCAACGTTGTTTTTTTTATAAGTGCCCACTTCGAGGATTTTATCATTCTGAAATGCTGCTATTGATATTTACACCGCCATGGCCACGGCACCTCTCACATTCTTTATGTGGCGAAGGGAAACTTCCTCATTATTTTTGTCTCATTTTTCTTCCTTTTTTACATTAGCGGTCTCTTGAGATTGAAACCGTCTTTAGAAAAAAAGAAAAAGGGACATTCGACGGTTTCCTTACAAAGCCTCATTTCTCTGCTGCCCCCATCTCTCATTTCCGCCGGTTTCATCCCTCGCTCCTCCTCAGTTCCTCTCCACGCATTTCATACCTAAGCCATCACAAGGTCTCAGGATCTCTTCCTCTCTCTGGCTTTTCTCACTCAACCTGCACGCCCCCCCCAATCTCCTGCCAGAGAAACCCTTCCACTCCGCTGCTTAATTAGTGGCTGATTGAAAGAGAAGTTCAGGACCTGAGAAAACTTGGCAGAAACTGGGTATAAGAGTGGGAGTGAGGAGAGACGAGGCGAGAACTGAGAGAAGGGGTGAAAAAAAAAGAGAGAGACCTCTGTCTCAGCGAGCGGATTGGAGACAGGAGAGGCGACACCCAGACCTCCGCAGCCCCAGACCCAGACATGACTTAATTAATGTTTAGAGATAACTTTCAATTGCCTGCATCTGATCTTCCTCAATTCAGTGCCCCCCTTTTCTTCTTTTGTGCTATTTGTATCTGATGAAAAACACTGGTGGCATTTTCGCTCAGTAAAACAATAAAATATTAATCACAAAAGTTGGGAGAACAAGGCGGCACTGATTTGCAATTTAAATTACCTGAGACTTCCTGGCAATTAATTATAGTCTATGTGAGTGAGTGAGGGTGCATACGCAAAATTTTCACGTGTGTGTGTGTGTGTGCGTGTGTATGTCATCGCCGGGGCTCCGTTTTACGGCATATCTTGAGCCATCTCACACCATTTTTCTTGTATCCTGTCCCTTAAAGTGCAACGCCAATGCCAAGTAATCACGGGGAATCACTTTAAGAAAACATGACAACACTGGCAGCACTGCTAACAGCCTCGCAGCTTTCTAAATAGACCCAGATGACACTTAACCAGAATAAAGCTGAGGATGTTTTTTTGTTTTTTTTCCCTCCTTTTCATGACAAACATCAAGAGCACAGTGGCAGGAGAAACGCGGAAATAACAACTCAGAGAGACGGAGGAGATGTGTGCTAATCATAGGACTCCTTCAGCAGAAATGTCTTCAGACAGTTCATTTGTCACGGGAATCAGACGATGACAGCGCAAATGGGAAGAATGACTAATAGGTGATAATACACACGGCATAGAGAAAATAAATATTGTCACACTACACCGTGTGCCGGGCGGAGAGTTAAAGCGATTGCGTTCCCCCCACAAAGACAATTAAAAGACAAAGTAGGGCGGTAATGGAGGCGCTGCGCTTCAGATAAGGCAGTCGGAGGATGCTGGAGTGGAAGCGTTTGATCCAGCTGTTTGGGCTCCATCAGCACCTCACAGCTGTCCCTCGCCTGGGATGAGGAGCAGTGGAGATTAGGACGACGGTAAGGATGCTTAGAGACAGAAGTACAGACAGAGATTCTGCACAGAAATATATGCCTTAATCTCTTCTGCGGAGAATACAGTAACATTAGCAACCAGACAACAGCTTCTAACATATTATATAAATACGTAGAAGCACGCACGTACGTAAATAGTTTTGATGGCGTTTTCCTGTCAGGAAAACAGGAAAATGTCATCAAAACTATTTGCATACGCAGAGGATTATGAGAGTCTAAAATCACAGCTAAAATGAGCAGAGTTATAGTTTAATTTTCATTATAATACAAGTTTTTACCTCATGTTATTAATTAGACACTGCTGAAAAAGTAAAAGACTTGATTTGGGCAAAATGATTTTGATAACATCTTGATGACGTTTCATAGCATCCAGGTATGGAGGAGTATATTGTGTGAATTTGGCTCTTGAAGACCAAAAAAACGCAAGAAAGATGCATGATTCTGTGTGTGTGTGTGTGTGTGTGTGTGAGAGTGAGTAGAGAGGGAGGGGAGGGTGATTGGCCACCTCCATCCACATCCTCATCCCCGTGCCTGCGTTCAGCGCGGGGAGCCGGAGGAGGAGAGTGAGGCCGGGAGCCCATTTATATTCATTACAGAGAGACAGGCTGCTCTCACTCTGCCAGTCCAGCCTCCATCTCTCTCCATCTCTCTCCTCCACTCTGTCACACACCTCAACAGGCCGGGGAGGAGAGTCTGACAAACCAACAGACAGATAGATAGATCCAACTTCCTCTGTATAAACAACAGCGAAGCCATGTGATGCCGCAGCCACCGCTCCCATCAGGAAGACGACCGGGGGGCTCGTGTTACGCCGGTTTACGCTCATGTCACGGTTTGATTCCATGCACGATACTCAGCTTGTGGTATGGTAACGCTCTTGGGGTGATATTTCCTCCATCTGCAAATTTTACATGCCGATAGCACATATTTCTGTACATATGGTACCGCCATCTGTAAATCTATTTCGTATTTGTACGTCTGAAAACAATTACAATTGTTCTGCCATTTGTACACCTGATAATGTGAACGGTGTGAGCGGTGCACACTTGCACATCCATTTCAACCTGCGAGTCCATCTATGAAGATGCTGTATCTTTATTCGCTGTATTATTTTCAATGTGTTCAGTTGTTGTACCGTAATTATTTGTTTTATTATCTTCACTGCTTGTCTTGTGCAAAAAAACGCAGCATTTGTCTTATTCTTATCTATATCCTCTCCTCTGCTGCTGCGATGACCCAATTTCCCCACGGGGATCATTAAAGTTTTATCTAATCTAATCTAAAGTTATGGTGTAACAAATGAAGTTGAAATTAAAACAAAGTTGCCTACGATGGAACAAGTTAGACTTAGCTACCCATTTCTTCCATAATACGAGGAATGCAATGCATAAAGAGAACAATACTTTGTTTGTTTGGCATGAAACTATGATATTGATTTGTGAATTTTCCTACCCAGTTATGCACTGTAGTAGCATCATACATTTTTGAACTCCACAATGTACTTGTCACTTTGTTTGTGATGATATGTTATTAGATCTGTATTTTCGGGCCACAGTCTGCACAGTGCTTTAACACCAAGCCAGTTCATTCTGATAATACAAGTAGATCCTAAGTATAAATAGTTAGCATTGTAATTTAGTCAATCTTTACTATCCCCAAAGTAAATGGTCATTGTCAACAGAGTTCATTCTCCTGAGGCAAGTACAGGCTCTGTTTTGCTTTGGAAAGCTAGATTACTTTGTTTAGACATTAATTTATTCAAAAAGGCAACCATACAAAGTTCATAAAGAAACATACAGATTATAGCTTTATGATGATGATGATGATCCCACACTATATAGGCCTGCAGGTCATTAATAGGTCTGAATGAAACAGTTAAGTATCTCTTGAACAGCCTACAGTATGGCCATATGGCAGGGACTTCAGGCGGGCAAGCCTGCTGTGAAATAGGAGGTGGAGAGTGACAGAATAGAGAGATGGAAAGCCTTCTGGAATTCATTAAAGCTATTGCTTAGACTCTCAAAAAGGGAAAATAAATTCATTATGAAAAAAAACCCAACATTCTACATAGGAGTGCACATGCACATACACACACACACACACACACACACACACACACACAACATGCCTCTATTCAAATTCCCTTTTACTCGCGACATGAAAGAGAAACATCAAATACACGGCGCCACCCACTAGCCTCTCCCCCGGGGCCCCCACTTCCTGCTGGGAGGAGAAGGGAAACGGGCGGCGCAGAGCTGACACACCGCCACCAGGTGGACAGGGGGTGGAGCTGCATGACTCGGCTGCCGCAGGAGAGGCTGGGATCACAGCGGGGATCCTGGAGTGTTTAGAGGGTCACCTTGTGTGGCGACAGGCGGCGAGGAAAACAGCAAGGTACAGAGACGGGCCACAGAGACCAGGGGGAGGGGCTACAGAGACTGAAGACAAGCCAAAATGCTGAGGCTGAGTGACAGAGTGTTGCAGCTTTGAGCATATGTGTGACGCATTTCTGAACATAATCAAACACCCACATTCTAGCTCTCTTTTCCAGAGTTTAGAATCGACCCCGCTCGCTCCCCTCCCCCTTTTCCCTGCAGCTCTGGTGAGAAATCTGACAGAGGGTTAATGAAGTCTGTTCATTATAAGGTCAGATTCCATTAAAGGCGGGCGGGAGCACCGATGAAAGCAAGCGGGGAGCGTGTGCAGATGCATCTGGGGGATTGGCAAGATTGATCAAGTGAAGTAGCTGACCCCCATTTCTAAAAAACACACACAGTTGGCTGGAGGTACACTCCCTGTCAAATAAGCGCGCACACACAAACACACACACACACAGGGATCATATGAAGCCAGCGAATCACAGCCTCCGTTATGAGAGATTCAGGAGTTCCAGCAGCAGAGGGGCAGACGGGCATGTGGAGAGGAAAGCAGAGCTGGGGTCTCTCTGACATTAATGACGAGAAAATCTAAAATATATGAGCAGCTGCCACGGATGAGACTGACAGGCAAAATAGGAGGGAGGGAGGCTCGGCTTTCAGGTGCGCGCGAAAGACACGCACACGGATGCGGAAACAAGGCGGGATGTGGAGCATGTATGAAAACATGTCTGCTGTTAAACAGCGGTTGTCCATCTAGCCCGAGGCACTCCTGATAACCCTGGCACACACTCAGAGAGAGAAACAGAGGGATAAAAAAGGAGAGGGGAGAAAGCTGGGAACAGCGGGCGCACATGCATGACAGGGCTGAGCGTGACCTCGGCGGCGGCTGGGAAGACGCTGGAGTGTGTCGGATCCAGGGCCGCAGGAGGTGTGATGGATTAAGAGGCGCTGGCAGAGAGAGAGGCCCTCCCTGAACCGTGGAGAAAGCCCCACTGAAACAACATCACTATCCTGCTCCATATCACTGACTTTCTCTTCTCTGTCACTCTCTGCCCCGTTTTCATTTTAGACCAACACCTAAATTCTCCCTCTTTCTCTGGCTCTCTTAAACCCAACACAAGGCTGTAAAACCAGGCATAAAACATGTCCCACAGTCTCCTCCTGCTTTGCTCTAATACCACTCTTCTCTCTTCTTTTCTTCAGGTCGTCTTCCTGATCCCCTTTCCTGCTCTCGGAAATATCAACTTGAGATGCAAATTAATCATTTGTGCAGGTAAGATAAAAAAAGTTCTACAAGGGGGTTTACAATCAGAAATAGAGTCGGCTTGAATTTATGCTGATTAAAGATGTTAACAAATTAATGCCCTAGCTGCTCTTCCCAACATAACTATATCCACAAGATTCTTGTTTTTCTTGATTTTGGCGACACCTTTGGTGATAAGCGGTCATTGCTTTGGTTTTTTGCATTGCGTTTCCCAGCAATCACTTCGCACTTTGACGTCACTGGACTGACAGCAGCTCCCAAACCCCCAAACAAACAAGCATGGGCTGTTCTGTACTGAGACTGGTGAACTGCAAATAACAGAATGACAGAATTTGAGCTGGTGCCTAACAGCGACCATGTCTACAGAGACGGTGACATCTACTCTAGATAAATATATCAAACGTGTTTTCTAAAATGACATGATTGCATGACAATTGCAAGCAAATACTCAACCAATAACAACATTAAATCAACAAAAGACAGCGACTGCTTATAGTAACATTAGCAATAGACCTAAGTTAGTTCTTTTAACCTGCTTCATTAAACTTATGAAACCGAGCTAACCAGACAAGTTTGCCGTTATCTGAATTAGCTGTTAAATATTTACCCGATGTTTGGCTACCAAAATATTGCTAGTTGTCTGGCTAATGTGCAACTTGCAACTCAATGTAGGCACTGGCCAAACATAATAATAAAGACAATCAATGTAGACCGCGGCGAGTAAATGATAGCAAAATCTACCAGTCTAAAAGAAAAAGAGCCACATCTGCATCACTTCACATTGTCCCTTCTCATCTTAGAGTGCTTTTCATCTTTGGAAGACAATGCTGATGTTCACTCTAGTTTTGTCTCGGAGGTTGTCGCTTCTCTTTTGAGCATGCTGGCCTTCCTCTGAGTGATTAATCTGCTTCTTTTTCCTTGGGTTTTCTGTTGATGAAGTGTGAGTTTCTGTAGGTGGCGCTCTTTTCTTTGTCTGTTCAGCCATGGCAGCTATCGCTGCTCATGCTAACTACCCAGTTCTTCTTCTATTGATTCCGAACAAACCGCTATTTCTGCTTCCGTAAACGTAAAGGAAAGACCCACCTGACAGCAGGTGTGGAGAAGAGCAAATGTAAAAGCTTTCATGAACTGGCTTAGGTTAACAGGTTAAATCACTTGTATGGTATCGATCGGCAATAGAGAGTAACAAAACGGACTCTTATAGGAAAAAGTTTTAGATTATTACTTTAAAAGCAAACAGAAAGGTTAACTTGTATGTGAAGTTGAACTTTTCTTGTATCACGAGAATATGTCTCTGGAGTATTCTTGAGAAGAGAGTCACGATCATTAAATCGGCCTTGGCACATCTCGATGCACTAAAAATCAAATGATCATAATCTGAAAAGCCCATGAATGCGCTGGCTACCTCCCACTCATCTTAATTCTGCCCAGATGAATCATACTCTGAAACTCTTTAGATCTATACCCCAGCCACTATAGCCTTCCTACCTGGCACATCCTGCTGAAGCTGAGACAATCGGCCTCTTACTGACTGACTGGTGAGTCATGTTGCAAATTTTCACGATGAAAACTTTTGTCCGGCTCAGACAGTGAACAACCTTTCCTAGTAAGCTTTTATTTAGTTACATGAATAGGAAATTAGAAGTGAAACTGATGACTAAAGCTTTCCACCAGCCTACTGTAGTCTAACCACGCTGTACAGAATCAATGTAGAGGATCTCAGAGGGGTAAACAGTTGGATAATATCAATACGAATACTCTGAATTATGCCTAACTTAGGCCGAACATAGAGTGCAGTGCAATGGTCATACTTTCTTGATATGAAAATAAAAGATGCTTTCAGAAAGCCACCATCTCAGCTCTCATCTCTACATCATCATTCATCATTTAACACAATAAACAGTCTACAGTGGCTTAAAGCTAGTCTGGCCTAATGTAATACTGAAAAACAAAGAAAA
This sequence comes from Centroberyx gerrardi, assembly GCF_048128805.1. Classification (NCBI taxonomy): domain Eukaryota; kingdom Metazoa; phylum Chordata; class Actinopteri; order Beryciformes; family Berycidae; genus Centroberyx; species Centroberyx gerrardi. The sequence continues at coordinate 26,096,821 of NC_136003.1, forward strand.
GAAACAAAAGGAAAAATTATCTTGAAAAGCAAGCATTTGGCCCTTGCCTTTATCCTTTCTTCTCCCTCCCCATCTCCCCTTCCTCCCTGCTCTTCCCCAAATCTCTCTTTTGCTCTGCTGCTGCAGAGCTGGCCAGCTGCTGTGTGACTCAGTCGCTCAGTAAAAAAGGTCCAATCCTGAATCCAAACGCAAACAAAAGAGCAGCCCGACCACAACAACACAAACACCGAGCCCAATCATGGGAGTGAAAATATTCTTTTATTCTCAAAACTGAGCTCAATAACTGTGATATAAACACTGCCAGGATGAGACGGCATCCTTCCTGTTGGGCCTTTGAAGGCATTTTTAAGCTGTATGTGACCTGTTCACACTTGTATTTTCTATGAACACTGCATCTTAACGAGTCTTTTAATCTTGTTTTTATTCTTTATTCGGATCCTCATTAGCTGACGCCTCAGCCACCAGTCTCCCTGGGTCCCATTTGGAACTTAAAATCTGACTTTTCCAAAAACAAGAGAAAAAACCCTGCCGACAGGGTGAGACAAGTTTACTTGTTTCCAATACAAATAACCTCGTTTGAATCAAGCGTCATTTTCTTGATACTGGAGTGATCCGCCATATTCTATCGTGTTTCATGGAATTGAAACTTGTTTCTAGAAAAATGCCCATCCCAAAAAAACTCATCCCAGTGGCAGATTTTTTCACTTGTTTTAAGAAAAATACGATTTTAAAACTGAATATGAGACTAAATGCCTTGTTAAGATGGTTGGTCATTTTCTGCAGTGCAAAACAGAACAGTTCGGGACACTGTGTGCACCGATATACACATGACGGCATAAAAAATAAAAATAAATAAAAACCCAGAGTGGAGCTTTAAGTCCCCTGTCTCAAGCCTTACAGTCTGTGCTCTCGCAGTTTGCCCTTGCACACTGCTCCAGTGTGATCAATTAGCCCTCTACACTCACAACACAACACTTCTGTGGCAAAATAGCCTACCTCTACACACACACACACACACACACACACACACAGACATACACACTCACCCAGACACACACACACACACACACACACACAGACACAGACACAGACACAGCAGAGAGAGCCAAACCCGCTGTGTATTTCTGAGACTTGACAAAAAAAGAAAATACTCTGAGGCAAACACAACCAAACCACAGCGGTCCTTTATAGCCAAGATAACAACAGAGAAGTGCTTTCTAAATGACAAAATGATACCGGTCGCAACCTGTCCACATCCCTCTTCCTCTCCAGTGAGGACAGCCACCACTGATGCACAGCAGAATCTGTCTGGCCATCAAAAAAATTTACTCTCTCGACAATAGGTATTTCCTCCTTTCCCCCAACTAAACTGCTAGAGGGGACTAAATGTGCAGGAAGGTCTGCATACACCCACCGCCGTAAAGCTTCTTTAACCTTCATCTACATGACTGTACTGGCTGTTCTCCTGTGCATCAACCTGCCTGTTTATTTTCCGCCCTGCAGAGGCTCTCCGCATGAAGTTCTATCCTCATGAACCGAGCAGAGCTTGAAGCAAAAGGGAGGAGTGGATGGAGGGAGAGGGAGCTGTTTTGTTACCGCACTCGGTGCAATGATGCAATTTATAATTAAAATGCAAATAGAACGACAGGGAGTCTCTCTTCACCTTGTTTTCACTTTACTCCACCGTTCTCAGGGGAGGCCCATCTCTGCCCGAGATCTATGTATCCAAGCCAGTAAATCAATTTTCATATGAAGCACTGAAGTCAATTTGTGACTTAGGCTATACAAAATCTGAGTTACAACACACTGCTTAACTGGGAAGAAACTTGCGATGCATGGACAGATTTAGCCTGTGGCTATAAAACATTTTTCTACTTGGCTATGATGATGTGTGAGGGAGTTTTAACAGCTCACGTCCCTAAACTGAGAGCTAAAAGCAATTATTTTGGCAACAAGAAAACACAGACCTGTCTGACACAGCAGCCATTGGTCTGTCTCTGTTTTGACTATAGCTTATCACAATAGGCGGCTCCAACATCCCCTAAGCTTCAATCTCAACAAACAACAAAGACAAACGCTGTGCAATGAATCATTTGGGGGAGTTTTATTTCAAAAGTGTGCATGAGAGAGAAAAGCAGGGGAAAAGAGGGGGAAAGAGGGCTTTTTTTTTCCTGGTTGTCCTTCAGCTTGACTTTGTCATGTAACACGTTTCCAGCTCAATTATCTGCATCCAGTGGATTTCAAACACATTTAGCAAGGACCAGAGAGCTTGGTAATTAGCAGGAGCCCTGGCTCATAAAGGGACCAAAAACAAAGCCTGTCTTTAGCTCTATCTTTATCCCCTCCGCTTGTCTAATCTCTTGTGATCCCTCTCTCCTCACAAAGGGTGTTAAACATCATGTATGCACTCAATCAATATGCCAACAGGTTTCAGCTTTTACCGACCAAAGCATGATGCATCCTGCAAACAATTTAAGACACAACACCTACTAGAATTATTGCTGACACAGAAGTAAACCTGAAACATTGAGCAATAAACGTCAGGTAACGATTGTTTCTTACCAAATGGATATCTAGCATATCTGAATGAATGAATCCCTTAAAGAAAGAAATGTAGAAATACAGAAATGTAGTATGTATAGTCACACAAACACGTCTAACCTACAGCCTGAGCCCAGTCAGGCCCTCACTGACCATGTTAGGGTCTGTGACAAGACTAAGAAACAGAAACCAGGCTTCACCAAGGCCCTTAAGGCTGCACTACTGTGTAAACCACAAAGAGGAACTAAATGTTTACGAGATGGATAGGTGTTTTCCTCCTTTTCCTCCCTTCTGACCTCCTCTACTCACATGAAGAGCCCGACAGACCATCCATGAACACGATGCACTCTGAATCTAACCTAATCTGACTCTACTTTGCAGTTCCTTTAATAAATCAGAACTCGGGAGTCGTCATCACGCTTCATACAGAGATATGACGCTGTCTCATTCGCATCACAGCGCTCCACTTTGTGCAGAAATCCATTTGATTTTCATCATATTTAATGATATTTTTAGAATTGCGAATGAGAAGGGGAAAAACATGTCAAACTCCGGCCTCATTGCGTTGTTTTCCATTTTATTAATAATGTTTTAAAAGCGTGTCAGCTTGCTTTGGCACAGGCAGGTAGCCTCGGGTGCAGCTGCTTTCTGCCTTTCCCTGATACCCATAAGGGCTCATTTCAACAGGGGCAATTCCATCTTCCCTTCATGCCTTGCTACAAATTCACCCCCCCCTCCCATACACACACACACACACACACACACACACACACCATACTCTCAGCACTCTGCACCTACTCCCTCCACCCCCACTGTTTCCTCCCTCACTTTCTCCCTTTTCTCTTCGCCATTCCCTCCCCCTCTCTCCCAACAATTATAATGATGAACTGTGCCGGCAGCAGTACAAGTCACTGAATTTGTGAGATGTCATCTTAAACAGAGAGAGAGAGAGAGAGTCAAGTGAGCAAGAGAAAAGAGAAAGAAAAAAAAAATGAGAAAAAGAGGAACGGTGGGGGCAAAGTTTGTGTGGATCCACTGCATTAAAGTCCACTGCTGCAGAAAAAAAAAGAGAAAAGGAAGAGATAAAAGAAAGAAGAAGAGAATTTTTCCAAATGTATCCCCTAATGCAGAGAAACACTATTGACAGCAAGGTTCACATACCCAGTACCAGACCACCCATTCCCTAGCTTTTTCCCCTTTTCCTGCTCTTCTGTCTCTCTCCGTTTCTCTCTCTCGCTCTCTCTCTCTCACACACACACACACACACGCACGCACACACACCTCTCAAGAGACAGGGAGACTAGCTGGGAAAACCATCAATGAACAGACTATCAATGAAAAGCAAACATCCCTTTGTTAAGTAGATATATGTTCCTATTGTTGCTCTTGTCATCGGTATAAAGTACACGCTTCAAACACAAGTGGGTCCACACACACACACACACACACACACACACACACACACACACACACACTGTAGAGGAACCAATTAAGATCAACTGTTCACTTAACTTGTCATACTGTCATAGCAGTGCACTGAAATATGGGGATCAAGGGCAATTGCCTGCCACAGGGGGGATGACGGGGGCAAAACTGGCCTTTTACCCAACTGTCCACCAATCACAGAGGCTTATTCACCCCAGAATTCACCTCCTGCTTTCACTATTTCACCAGCTAACTACAGTTTTAGAATAAGACCTCCAAATGCTGTATTGTTTAGCTGCAGAAGTGACTGGTAGAACAGACAAACTTACTAGCGACAGACAAAATTCAGCGGCATTTACCTAGTGGCTGCCACAGTTTCCCTCCCTGATTACAACAGCACATCAACACAGGAATGGTGTCCATTAGGAGTCAAACATAATGGACACAAAGGGACCCAACAGTCAAGCAAATTATAAAGTTACGCTTGAAATATTACAAAAAGTAAAATGCAATTATGTACGTTTCCATCGACTGGATTGAGGCAAATAAATAGGCTTCCTGAATGTGGAGCTCAGGAAACACATCAACCAGAAAAGTGGAAAGTGAAGTCAGAAATTGCCAAGTACTGGGCCAGTTATTATTGTTCTTTAGTGTCAGCTAAAGTTGGCCATAGTTCATATTATCCAATATTGTAATGCACCAACTGATGGCCATACAATCACAGCAGGCGTCTGATACATGGGAGCAACAGCATGTTCAACATTTCTGAAAGGGATTGTGGCAGCCAGGTACTTCACAACAATTTCTCAACCAAGCATTTTGCGAGATTGAAGACGTTTGATTGAAATTTTCCGTTTCCATTCAGCTTTTCTAATTCAATACATGAGAATTTACATAAAAACACTTGGGTGGCCCAGCTGTAGTCTCCCACAGCAGTGAGAAGGGAGCACACGGTGCTCTCTGTCTTATTGCTCTGCTGTTGCTCTTTTCAGTGAAGGGAAGGGAGAGGAAAGGTAGCTGCGCTAATAAGTTCAGCTCTATCCGTCGGCTGCACTCGGTACGACAAGGGCTACTCCTTTGTGTGCCCCAACGTCACTCTGCCTCCCAATTACCACATTTACACACACATACACACACACACACACGTTCATTTACATTCAGGCAGAATTCTAAATGCTCCCCATTAAAATCATAAAAGATGGATTGTCTTTTAAAACCAAGAGTGATCTTCTCACCTTTTATACATTGTTCCCTATACATTAAAGAGCATGTACATTATACAGTGAGGGCTGAAAATGAGCCACCCCACTCTGGAAGGTGTCAAACCAGTGCCTTGATAATAAAAAGGGAGATGCTAGCAAAAGAAAGCAGTGGGAAAAAAACACTGCTGGTCAGCTGAGGCACTGAGAGTAGGGATGCAAAAAAAGGAAACTGCAATAAATTAGAATTACCAGAAAAACTAGGCACAAGCAGCATCGACTGAATTTCCATGCTATTCGTATCACAAAATAAGTCAAATGGGAAAAGACTAAGAGGGATTACAAAACAAACAATAAGTTGAACTGCAGAATGTAATGTCTATGTAACCTTCAAATACCTTTTACTAAAGAAATCGTAACTGATTGTCTTAACCTTTTTGTCTTGTCCAAATACCCCGCTACAGAAGATGCAATTGATCATCTGATTCTACTGCTTCCTTATTTGAGTTTCAATTGAGACGAATTACCGCTCGACTGTTTACTGCACAACATGGAGTGTGTCGTCCAGTTGTGCTCTGAAGCAGCAGAATGTGGACTCTTTGATCTGTACAACAAGGGACAGATATCCGGGCCCACACAATCCTTCCACTGCAGTGATAAACAGATGTACAACACTTTTTTTTCTTTTCTCATACATTTGGCTGAACTCCTCCAATCCTTTCCCTTATATGCTAGAAATTAAATGGCTCCTTTCCTAGATTCGGAAGAATTAATAAGCGCACTAAATCCCTCCGTTTAATTACAGACTGTGTTACAAATACAGTTTTCAATTTAGTTCTCAAGGTAATTACATATCTTGTTATGTAAGATATATGACATTTGAATTTCATACATACCGTATGATTTTAAAAAACGGCTAAAATTTCAAGAGTTACAAAATTTACATATAATTTTCAGGTGACATTTTCAATATTCGCTCCCTCAAGAACCCTAGTTGAGATAGCGGTGGGCGTCGAGTGTCTGCACACGTCAGTCTCTGTGTGGCTGCTAGCACCTAAATGCCAACCTCTATCCGTGCAGTATTGACTGTTAAGAAGTGTAAAAGCCTGCAACCTGCAGCAACAAGCTGACGCCAGCCAACTCTGAATGTGTCTGGCAGAGGCATATCGTCTCTGTTAATCAGCCAGCAGCCTGATCTGGGATCAGTTCATTACCTGGGCACAGAGGCTCACAGAAAGCCAACCGGTAGGCATCAAATCCACACTCCCACGACACTATTAAGATAAGGCCCGCAAAATAACTGCTCTGCTGGTGTTAGTAGAGGTGGCAAACCCTGTATGTCATCCTCCGAATCCAAGCCTTCCTAATTCATGTCAAGGTTACATGTGCTCCCCTCAATATTCTTTGCGGCGCAGAGCCTTTTTGAGGGTCATCAGATGGTGCCTGGTGCCGCAGACGCTTCTGAAAGCAGGAAATGCCAGGCAGATAAAGCTGCTAGACTGCAACAAACACACACACACACACACACACACAAACACGCAGTAAGGTGACATTTAAGATCTCCGCAGTGAATCTAGGAGCATAACCAACAGTTCCTCTCTCCCTCTCTTCTGCTATCTCTGAGAACACTCCTGCCACTATCAAACTTTCAGTCCTAAACCTCGTCTTCTCCGCCTATTCTGCCGTTTGAAATTACTCATGTTAACTTTTTCACGCGTTCTGCCTTTTGTCTAAATCGCCCTGGCAAATCAGTCGCATCAGGCTGCCTTTGGTGGAGACCTCCTCTGAGATTATCACTCTCTAATGGAGTCATTTGAGTCGGGCACATTCCAATCTCTGCACGGCCAATCAAAAGCACCGGAGAGACTGACTCTGTTCCAGGAGATGCCAAGATGGTGGCAACAACAGACAATGATGGAGGGAGACAGACAGAGGCAGATAAACAGAGAAGCAGAGGGAAAAAAGAAAAGGGAAAAAAACAGAACAATGGAGAGACAGCATTCATCTTACACCAATGTATCCAAATAGGAAGGAAGGAAGGAAGGAAGGAAGCAAGGAAAGCAAGCAGAAAAAAATGAGGAGGTGATGGGATCTGCCTTCATCTTACATGGATGTATCCAAACACATAGAGACAACAGATCGTGTCAACAGAGGGCATAATAATAGTACTGAGGAAGGAAGGAAGGAAGGAAGGAAGGAAGGAAGGAAGGAAGGAAGGAAGGAAAAGTTGACTTTGTTTCATTTTTGTATTTGGTTTGTTTAGGTTCACACTGCCCAATTAAAAGCACTGCACTCTGTCATAATTTACCCTCTCTGTTGTTCATAACACATGAAGAAATAGCTGAATATGAGCATCATTCCAGACTGCAGCTTGCCCTCGGTTCATTTTGTTATGCTAGGCTTTCCAAGCATGAGGAATTGCTGGCTATCAGATGTCAACATCCATCTCCTTTTACTCAGAAAACCTGGCGTTTTGGGGTCGTTTCTTCATTTATTGGTTCAGATTACATTCTAACTCCTAACAAACCCCACCACAGTTCCCTTTGAAGAAAACTGAGATCCACATGCAGGCATCAGTGTGGTTATTTGGTGCCACCCGAGCTCGAATGGCACTGTTCTCACCTGCCCAAACTAACTGAACTAAAGGAGGAAACACTCCAGAGTAAGTGTAAAAACACTCCAAATAAACTTAAATAAATAAACTTTCAAACATGCTTGGTGTGAACGCGCCCTTACACTGATGTATCCAAAATCATACAGACAACAGAATGTCAACAGAGAGTGCAGTAAGAGAGTAGTGTGGAAGGTAGGAAGGAAGGAAGGAAGGAAGGAAGGAAGGAAGGAAGGAAGGATGGAAGGAAGGAAAGATGGATGTTAGGAAAGAAACAAAGCAGAAGCCAAGCAAGAAAGATGGCAAGAAAGCGAGGCAGGGCGATAAAGAAGCAAAAATACAAGCCAGAAAGCAAAAAAGAAAGCAAACAATTAGTTAAGAAAGAAAAAAAGCAAGATACAGTAGAAAGAAAGCTAGAGTTAGTCAAGAGTCAAGACTTGTGGCCCCTCAACAGGAACCCTACTGGAGGAAAAATATAAATAAAACACAATCATTAACCAGCTCTGCCACACAGGGTTGCCGCGGCAACTGGAATTAGAACCTGGGGTAACAAGAGAAATGGGAATGTGTGGGACAACCCAGGTGAGAGTGAGAGAGGGAGAGAGAGAGAGAGAGAGAGAGAGAGAGACAGAGAGAGAGAGAGAGAGAGAGAGAGAGAGATGCCTTCATTTTTTCCTATGGAGAATACAGTAACGTTAACAAACAGCCTGTGACACATTACATGCTTATACAGAGGCACTGCTTATACAACAATGTGATATATAAAAGTGTGTGTTGCGTTACAGTCATACAAACATGTGGCAGCAGTCTACTCAAACTAATACATGAAGAACCCAGAAGTGTGTTTTCCTCAATTCATCATCATCTAAATTCATATTTGCATTCTGCAACAAGATTGTGAGAGTTGTATGAAAATTGCAGCTAAGATGTAGATACTTAAAGTAAGATTTTCAGAATAATACAGCTTTTACTTCCTCTTATTAATTAGAGACTCATCAGTAAACAGGCATGATTTTTGTAACACTGTGACAACGTTTGATAGCGCCCACCTCACCTGACTTCAGCTTTATTAGACCGCAGCGCTGTGGCAACCGCTCCATCGTAAAAAAAATATATATATAAAAAAAATAACATTCAAGCACCTTTCTAGGTCTGCTTGGAGGTTGCCAGGAGACAGATAATGCCAATTGGAGGCTGGTAGTTTATCAGGTCAGGATGTTAAGACCTAAAATGTCAATATTGCTCCCGAGGGAGAGAATAATTAAGGCATAAAGATCTAAAAGTCTTGTCACATATGGCTGGCCAGCTGTCACATCTGTCTGATCATATTCATGCCGGCAACAACTGGGCCTATACTAAAGCAGCAGCAGAGGATGTAATGGCTGAGCATTAAATGCCAGCTGACTGAGCTACAACTAAAGGCTCACACAGTAAAGCACAGCGAAGGAGAAAAAGGCTGGCATTTAAAACAATACACAAGCGCGGCTTCTCATTTTAGACGCTCACTCCCTTGTGGGTTGTCTCAAAGAGATCTATTCCCCACGGTTCCACTTCACACACTCCCAGCGCTCAGTGTTATGGTAAGCAGCAGTGCAGAACCCACAGAAGAAGAAGCACAGTATTAATGTATTTAACTCTGCAGAACTCCTGAGGGCTTCAAGTTTCCCCTGTTGGGGCAGCAGAGTGGCGCGGTGAGTCCAGAGACCATCCTTCACCTGGAGGACCCGGAGTTCAAGCCCTCCTGTCTGCTGAAGGGTCCATGAGCAAGACACTGAGCACCTTTCCAGCTCCAGAGACGCTGTTCTGTAGCTGACACACTGTAGTATTATATTCAGGGTGTTTGCAAACCTCTAGTCCATTTGCTGTTACTTTGTTGCATTTATGCTTTGGTTCGGTTAAGTTTCCGGCAGAAAATTTTCAAATGAACCATAATTTATCAACACGAGCCATGTGGGAGCCAAATTTGTCAAAACAAATCCCATTCCAGGCCCTGCTTCAGCTCAGCATGATGGACTTCTCTGCAGTCTTCGCTCTTTGTTTGCACTCAGCTTGAATACTCCTTGTGTGCTCTTTCAAGCAGTTAGGAAATGTGCTCCTCAGCCCATATATTGAGCAGGCATTTCACCTCATCTTGACTCCAAGTTTGCTCATTTTGTTATGCTGGGCTTTCCAAGCATGAGGAACTGCTGGCTATCAGATGTCAACATCCGTCTCTTTATACCCATAAAACCACGTTGTAGGGTAGTTTCTTGTAGATCTCATTCTAGTTCTCATTCCTAACGAATCGCTCTGCTTTCACTTGGAAGAAGACTGAGACTCACATTCTCAGGCGTCTCGGCGCGGTTATTTGGTGCCACCTGAGTCCAAATGGTATTGTTCTCACCTGCCCAAATAAACCAAACTGAAGGAGTGAACGCTCCAGAGTTCAGATAAAACTGCTTGGTGTGAAAACACCAAACATGCTTGGTGTGAACGCGCCCTTACACTGATGTATCCACACTCATACAGACAATAGAATAGTCAACAGAGAGTGTAGTAAGAGAGTTGTGTGGAAGGTAGGAAGGAAGGAAGGAAGGAAGGAAGGAAGGAAGGAAGGAAGGAAGGATGGAAGGAAGGAAGGAAGGAAAGACGGAAGGAAAGGAATGAAAGATGGATGTTAGGAAAGAAACAAACAAAGAAGCCAAGCAAGAAAGATGGCAAGAAAGCGAGCCGAGGGAGATAAAGAAGCAAAAATGCAAGCCGGGAAGCAAGAAAGAAAGCAAACAATTAGTTAAGAAAGAAAAAAAACACAAGCTGGGCCAGGTCTAGCGAGCTGGGTCAGGGGTGGGCGTGCACTGGGTGTCTCCCTGTGGTCCCTGCTGTGGCCTGGGCTGTGAGTGTGAGAGAGGGCGGTGCGGTGGGATGTGGCTGTCTGGCAGGCAGCTGGCGGTCGTGACTGACAGGTCAGGTGAGCGCCACTGGTCCACTCAGGCGTGCAGATCCAGCTCCTCTGACTGATCTGAAGTGGCGTCAATTAACTGGAGCAGCCGAGTGTGAGGGAGGGGACTGGGGGGACGGGCCCTAGACAAGCCTCCTGACAGGTATGGAGGGGGGGGGGGGGGGGGGGGGCAAGATGAGTGGGACCCTCTGACAGGTCCTCTAATGCCCCACCAGCACCAACCCCCCCTCCATCTCTTTCAGATGCCCCCATGAGCTAATTACTGTGTATCCATATGGAGACACTTGTCACTGTGATCACAGCAAATTGGCTCTAACTGCAGGGTCAGCAAGGACTGTCTTTCACTCAAGTATACAGGCAGGATACACACATTTAGTCTTACACAAACACACATACACACACACACACACAACTGTTTTCATCTTTTTCAATATTTGAAACTATTCGAGTTTCCTGAGAGAACAGAAATTAAGTTGGAACCTGGAAAATCAGATGCAATATTTTCATTTTTGCCTCCTCACAGATACTGCCTCACATACACATTTGCAAAACCACTTTCCTTATGTGATTCTGCATGATGCTCTGTCTGTATGATACTGTAGAACAGAGGTGATTAAAATATTCCAGTGTTTCTCAACAAATCCTACGCATAGCTTTAATTTTCATGGATATGTGCAGCAATGCTGACGTTAGAGCACGCTGCCAAGTGAAATGCTACTTTTCACTTGAAATGTATGAAGGTAAATCACTCTGAACCGGGAACATGAAGAATGGATTGGTCTGCCTTGGAATTTGTAGTCACAGAACATATTACAAACCTGTGCTTTCAATTTGAACCCACAGAAAAGATTACCAAATATTATATTACTTGTTATTAGATCACACTGGATGTAAGATCTCCTGATACTGTAGCAGCAGCTGCTCTGTGCATCCCATCAACAGTCAAGCCTATACACACAGGTAGGCTAATATGCCATATCAATAATGCATCTATCTTTTACCATTTGTTTCCTGTGTATCTCGTAGCCTCTAACTGAATAGAGTGTGCTATTTTACCTTGTATTTCCATCCAGCTCTGTTCTGGTGGCTCTTTACTAGTTTTAGATTACCTAATTAACCTTGAAAAGTTTTTTGAGGGAGGCATGCAGCACACCGGCCCACACATTCCCCTGAAGGCTGTATTTTATTGTTTTTTACCCTCTCATGTTAGCACATCCTCCCTGCCTCCGCCCTCATGTCTCCTTCCAATAACCTGATCTCTTCCCTTCTTTCACACTTTCTAGTCTTTTATTAGAGCTGGTTGCTATTTCCACTTTCTAAATGACAGCTGAATATTACCTGAAACTTCTCACCCAGTTGCCATTTACTTGAACAAGTGTCTGCTGCATCTCTCGCTGCTTGGTATTCCTCCACCGGTAGCCTTTAGATCTTCTGTCAGCTTCATTCTTTTTGAAAGTTTGTGTTTTCAATTCAAACCACCTGCCTCATCTCTCATTCTGGACCACCCATTTCCTCTTATCCACTATCTGGTTCAACCCTACCCCTCTATAAAAAAAAAAAAAAGGTGTCCATTGCTCAAAAAGCAAACCAAACTCTAGTTTGCATCATCGCACATTATTGAGCCTTGACTCAATTCCATCTCATCTGCCTCAATATATCTTCCAGAACTACCAAATTGTTGGGAAGATTTTGTCGTGTAGGATGTCTGCACGTTCTATCAAGTTCAATTCAATGCCAGTTAGCATGAAATGACAGGACCAAATTTGCAATTTCAATAAACAGCAGACCTATCAAAATATATACTGTAGGTCTGTGTGACTGGGCTGATGTCTCACTGCAGAAAACAATGCACCAGAAAAAAAAATGTTAAACATTTTAAAAACAGCTAAAAGTTAATTTAAGACTTACAGCGCTGTAGTTAACTATATTATGTAAAACTCTTTACATAATATGATTTAAGACATTTGAAGACTTTTTCCAGGACCTGCAGACACTCTGTTTTGTCACAGTGTCTTGCCGTTTCACCGCCTTCATCATTAAAATGATTAAGTAAAACCCCACAAATATTATGCCTCAGGCTCAGGCCAACTATAACACCCGCCCCCCTCCCCCATCCAAGCCCCCCACCCTCCATGAAACACTTTCCATGTCCCAATATTGGTACAGACCAACGCCCTCCCCTCCCTCCCCCAGATCTTCACCCCATTTGGTACTCACCTAGATCAAAGTCCCTCAAACATCTGTTGTGCTGGCTGCTGCCATGGCTAGCCAGCTGGACTCTGTCCGTCAGGTCTCTCTGTCTGTAGGTGTGTCAGTACTGTGTGTCTGTCCAAAGCCTGGGCTTCTTGGCAGGCTGCAAACACTGGAAAGAATCAACAAGACTCTAGTTGTGAGAGAGGGAGTGGGTGTGAGCCGGCGCCTTATCATATTCCTGCAAGAGACTCCTTGTCAAGTTGACTGTTTGTGCGCGCATCTGTTATGTAGGAGACTTGAATGCAGAGCACTTTGACTGAAAGTGCGTGTGTGTGTGTGTGTGTGTGTGTGTGTGTGCATGTGTGTGTGTGTTTGTGACGAGACATTACAAAGACACATGTTTTACGAAGACTGTTGTGAGGTTTACACAGCGAGGCGGAACAAAGTGGGACAAAGGCCCTCCTTACGTAATTACACCCAGCATTAAAACACTAATCCAAACACAAACTGTATCTGGAGTGTATCCAAACTGCACTCCGAGCCACAGGTGTAAACACAGCCATGAAGGATTGCAATCTCATTTCCACAAATCACCGATGGAGATGCTTATGGCGATAAGATTCAAAGCAGACTTAATGCATCTTTAATACTTCTCGGGTATATTTACACTGACCCGTAAATATGGATAAACAACACAGTGGATGCAATTCAGATGTACAAGTTGCATGTTAATGCGATGTATAAAGGGGCCCACAGAGACCCCAATAACAGTAAAGCCATCTGACAGAACAGACCCACGGTGGCACTCAACTCCAGCATAGAGGTACGCTCTGGCAGCCTCATTAAAATCCTCCAAGTCTAATTCTCTTTCAAATACCACCTCTACCTAAATAAACATGACCGAGGAAGCTTGCTCATATTGCACATGCCTGCCCCCACAGAGGAACAGGATTTCACAGCCTGACTGGTTGTGTTTGGCCAGCCATTATTCTAGAAAGGTCTGTGAATTGCAGCAAAACGTCTAAAGCTAAACAGCCACAGTGATGTTCTTCTGGGTTCATAATACAACCAATCCGCACAGGCGCCTGACATTTAAGTTAAGATATTTAAATGAGGAAAAACTGGCTTGAGTCGATTTTCTTTAAAACCCAACTCATACGGTGCACAGCAGCGTTTTAAAACACGTCTGGATGACTTGACACGATGGAAATAGCCAAGGAAATGTGAGTCACAAGTTGCCTCAAAAAAAGTGAAATAAATTCTGACTAACACTGAACACTGACTAACACTTGGCCCAGACCTACTGAGCAAAGAGTAGGCTATGTTTTACACATATTCTCTTTGTATTCTAGACCAGTATCCATATTGCCTGTGGGCCTTTACCTCAGAGAGAGAAGAAAAGGCCTAAATGAACGAATGAAATCATCTTAAGACCCGCAGGTTTACACGTACATACCGCGGAAATGTCAATCAGATGCAAAATACAGAGGTTGGGTCCCTGCAAGGAATGTCAAAAAGCTGGCTGTGCTCTCAGATGTGTGTATGGGCCCCGCACACGCTGATCAATAGCTCACCTGAAATGAATATGTGATCGTCCTCATTGACTGAACAAGCAGATGTGCACTCAAAACCTGACAACAAAATAGACGCGAGCAAAATCGATATGCCCCACTTTAAAAATCCGTTTAATACCAACCTGGTTTGATGTACCGTTTTTAAAAGGTGGAGTGGGGACTGAAGGGGACGCCTGACCAAAGGCAAAAAATGCAACTGAGTGAACAAAGTGTATGAAGTGGATTGCGATTTTGTTTTCTATTGACAGACACTCGCTAGGCCAATTTGACATCTAACACCTCTTCAATATAAAATAAATGGGGGTTCTCTTTGCTTTTCATTTGTGATATTTAGCCATTATGGTTGAGACTGTGTAATAGATCACACCTCAGTAATCCTCAGTCCCTCAGTTAGTCCCTCAGTTAGCACCATCAGAGAGTACAGTATTTGAAAACTATTGCCAGGCTGGTGATAACTATGTTGATATCTATGTTCTCTACTGATGTGGACATGTTTGTGTGAATTTATTGCCCTTCAAAACTCTCATACTATGACTGGTTAAAGGAAATATCTCTTACACTGTTATATATTATTAATCTGTGATGTTCAATGTATTCCAGCAGATATTTTGAAGTGTTGTAATTTACCTTTTTGCTGTACCCACTTTCCCTCAACCTGCCTGGCCTACTTCAGTTTGTGATTTCCTACATTTCCCAAAATACCTTTCAACAACCCGCAGAGAACATGTGTGAACTTGTTGCATGCAGCTGTTAGTTTGATGTGTAGCTGAGAGAGAGAGAAATGGAAATAGTGATAGTAAAAACAAGTGAGCAAGTGCGTTTTTCCACTCAAGAAAAATGAGAATCATGGCTGCATTGCATTCTGGTCTATTTCTCCACTGACTACGGTCAGTGGAAATTAGTCTCTCTGCCTCTTCTACGATGGATTTCTCCCCGTGTGATTGTTGAACGTCGGTGCAAAATGGCGGCTCAAGAAAGAAGCTCTTGCTCTTTGATTCTGCAGGACTGACACCAAAAATGATGTTTGATGTTTTTGATAGTTGTTATTAAACTCCATTGTAGCGACGCTGCAAATATCTCAACGTGACGTCACGCCATGTACATTTGGCAAGTTTCAATGGGAATGAGAAAAATACATCAACAAACAACAAAATGGGCCAAGAAATGCAAGGTACATCAAACAATAGCTGTTTCTAACAGAATTCAAGTGTTTTAGGGTGAATTTTCACTTTTCTAATAAGATGAGTGATATTCTAACCTATTACCTTTTCCTTAACTCCTATATTTTCTCCCATCCTCGCTGTCCCATTCTCCGGATTAATAATTGCCACCCTCTTAGGATATACTTCCCGTCCCTCTGATTTTCAGCCCTCGCCGAGTGACGCTGGTCAGCGGTGCGATAACGGGTTGTGACCGTAGGAAATGAGGGATGACCTGGAGCTTGTAACCGTCCCGTCAACAGGCTGGATGAGCAGGGTGGGACATGGCCTTCACGCCCTTCCCGTCTTCCCTGTCCCGGGCTGTTTGACCTCCTGTGACTCCAACGGTCTCAAGTGGTCAGTTAAGATGGGGAGAGATGACAGTGGGTGATCCAACCAGCAAAGCCTTGGTGCCATATAGAGATAACTTTAAAAACCCTCTCAACCCCCCACAAGCAACGTCTGAGCCTCATGAGACAGCAGGGTCTGTCTGGAAAAGAAGGAAGAGGAGGAGGATGGAGCTGCCAGACAAGGAGGTGGGAAACAAAAATACAAGAGAAGAGGGAGAATAGAAGGCAGAAAAATGAAGAGCAGACAAGACAGAGTGAGGAGAGGCAGGATGAAAGATAGGTCGATGTACAACAGGCTGATGAAAGAGAAAAAGATAGAAGACAGAGAGAGAGAGAGAGAGAGAGAGAGAGAGAGAGAAAAGAGGGGAGCGGCAGCCCAAACAATAGACAAGAAAAAGACTGGAACAAAAAAAATAAATAAAAAAATCCTGACACACTAAAGGGATGGAAGACAAATTAAGCAGAGGGCAGGGAGGGACACGAAGAGATGGGGGTAGACCAAAAGAAAAAAAAAAAACATCAGACTCGATTCTTCTCTCAGAAGAGGAGCGAATTAAGGAGGAAGAAGAAAGGCCCGCTCCTCTCAGCCTCACCGCTGCTGAAACCTGCACAGACTTAAAAAGACCAATATGTAGAAAGGAACAAAACGCCAGGGGGTTACATCAAGCGCTTGACTACATTCAAAAAGAGCCACATAGGAGGAATAACTGACACAATTAAGAGCATAACTGTCATCACGGCCAATCAACCCAGTTCTGCCCACACACGGCACTGAGCAATAGACCTATCATGAAGAGGGATGAAAGGATGCTAATTCCCTGTAGCGCTATAGCATAGACTACTAATAGCGAATACCAGATACATTGGCTTAAAGGCTACAGCATTATGAAGCTGCTGAAACACGAGACACATGTACAAAATGGTTCCATCACTGCATGCTCCAGGCTAATTTGCACCCAGACAGGAAAGCTGACATTTAAATATAGTCCCGCTGACATGCAAACTAAGTGCAAGCAGTTGCGCAACCCACCTGCGCATCAGAAAAAGAATTATGTGCCAATCCAAAGCCAATCGCGGCCGGATGCATAGTCTCACTTAATAAAATACAAACTAAATTTAATGAGCTCCTCCACGGTGACATCTCCTCTTCCGTTTCTCCGTCTTTTCTCAACTATCATTCACCCTACCTCCATTTCCCCCCCCCCCAACCACCCCACCCCACCCCCCCTCGCTATACCGCCTGCCCTCCCTCCATCTCGCTCGCTCCATTTTTCATTCTAAATCCACTTCTCTGCCTCCATCTTTTCCTCTCTCCATCCAAAACAACAGCCATTCCAGAAAGAGGGCCATCAATCTTCTTCAATGAGACCGGAGTGCGAGAGAGTGCCAAGGCTACAGCAGATTACTATCTCTCCTTACCTCCACTCAACACTGGACAACATGGGGAGGGAAGGGACGGGCGGAGAGGCAGGGAGGGTCGAGAGCGAGTCAGAGAAACAATCTTAGATAGGAGGCCGACACATAATATCTTCAAAAAAAAAAAAAAAAAAACATCCGCCCCCGTCACCAGAGGAAGCTGGTCAAGGAGAGAAGCACGGCGGGGATTTCACACATCCTAATTCAAAAACCTCTAATCCAAACTGGCAATTCTAAAACTTGACCCTTGCTTTTTTTTTTTTTTTTTTTTCCTACTCAGACAACCCAGGAAAGAAAATGTAAGCTTATAGAGAGACATGAGCTGCGCTACGGGGGGAGAGGATCAAACAGCAGTGGTGGGGCTTCAGCTTGTGGAAACAGACAGTTGTTTTTAGTGATGGACTGGCAGGTACAGGTCTTATGCTGAGAAAACAGCAGAGAACAGGTGTGTGTGTGTGTGTGTTTGTGTGTGTGTGTGTGTGTGAGGGCCGGGGGGGGGCGACTGTATTGTGCTTCAGAGGGAAAGGAGGTGGGGAGCATTACGGAGCAGCTGATGTTTATTCACTTGTCAAAACACTACAAGCAAACTGTTGTTAGGGAGCAAGAGGGAGTGTGTTTGTGTTTGTGTGTGTGTGTGTGTGTGTGTGTGTTAAAGACTGCTATAACCTAAATTTGTGGCTTTCTGATATTTCAAGGGACTAGGAAGGGTGTGAATGTGTGTACGTGTGAGTGTGTGTGTGTGTATGCGTGTGTGTGTGTGTGTGTGTGTACGTGTGTACGTGTGTGTGTGTGTGTGTGTGTGTGATGGAGCGTTGATACTTACAGGGGTGGGAAAGACAGAGCCGTGACCTTGCAGCCGAGAGGGGTTTTTAACGAGCCGCCTCACCGCTCTGTGTGTTGCGGTGGCAATAATCCACACACACAGACACACACACACACACACACACACACACACAGACAGACACAGACACAGACACACACTCTTCAACACCAGCGAATCCAAGGCCGGGCGTCTACTCCTGAGCGAAGCCCATGGGAGAAAGAGAAGGGGAAGATGGGAAGGTGTGGAGGAGGAGAGAAGAACAAAAAGGCTTCAGATTTCACACAGAAAATTCTCCTGTCAATTGTGCCACCAGCGTGGCTCAGCCGAGGCTCTGTGATCTCTTATTACTTATGCAATGTGGTCTTCTCAAGCAATGTGCAATCATGTTCAATCCAAGGACATGACAAGACCACCAAGTTAGCTCAGTCGGTTACATTCAAAATTGAACATGATAGGGCTAATTGCTATGCAACATGCTCGCTGAGGAGAGCCTACTTGGGGGGAGGTTTGTCGGGGATAATAAACTCTCCCTTCGTTGTCACACTACTGTTGAGGAGGAAGGTTAAACTTAGAGCTGTCTGTAAAGCTGTCCCTCTGCGACAGTCCCGCTCTGACTGGGGATCAGAGTTGTGCGGCGCCTTTGGGCCTCTGGGCCACACGGCGAGGAAGAGGCGGAGGAGGCGGCAGCAGGGCTCAGCCTGGCGCTAAAGACTTTGACACTAACGTAATCACCGATAATTGATTCGGCTGGTGGGGAAGGAAGGTGCAACATTAAAAGATAAAAACGGCAGCGACGGCGGCGGAGCAGCGGTGGGGCTTAATGTGAGCTGATGGGGCCGACTCCGCCTGTCACAAGCCGCCTGATCACACAGGAAGGGAAGACTCTTAAGACACACACACGTATCGCCGGATCACTATCAGCCGCCGGACCCGCTCAGGACCCTCAAAGGGGGCTTTGATCAGCAGCGGGCCGGGGAAAGCGATGGGGCACATGGGCCAAGGATGAGGCTCTTAAACAGACAGAAGAGAGACGGAGGGGGAGAGGACGGAAAGATAGACGAGGAAGAAGACGAGCGTCCTTCCCTGTCAGGCGACGGCCCTGAGATATCAGATGATGGGACGGAGCCAGCAGGGCGTGCCGATGGCCCTCAAGAGTCAAACAACATCACAGCTTATTGAGCTGAAGTTAGGCGATAGACTGTCCAGTCCAGTGACCACAGCGAAGATAAGCAGTGTGTCCTGTATACTGATCACACTGGTGTATTCTTATATACCAGTTAGTACCAGTTTATACATTATAGTACATTTTTGGTTTTCTGCGTATTTTGGGTGCCGAAATGCACTAAGCTGGCTTTCAGAGGATTCAAAGTATTATTAGTAGTATTCAAAGTAGTATTAGTAGTATTCAAAATGCAAAGATTGGATGCTGTCGAGCTGAAAGTGTCACTTAGAATGTGTTGGTGAACTACAATGACCATAATTCATTGCTCCTAAGATGAAGAGCAGGGAGTCGGTGCAAATTTCTTTGCCTGTTATTTTTATTAGTTGTATGTTTGTATACTTATACTTTCTTTTAACTTTAATTTAACTTTAACTTATTTAATAAATGTAGCCTGTACAAGATGTTGAGAAGGTAACCTATTTGTAATTAGTTGTATATTTGCTTCACAAAACTAGGAGTACAACAGTCAGCTAATTATGCAGTCGCAAGTTAGCTAAATATTCTAATTAGCTTATAATAAAGTGAGGGACTTCAGCCTCAGCTGAGGTTCGTGCCCCACTTCACCCTCCGCTGTAGTGAACTGCCGACCTGTGGGGAACACTGACAGGCCTACATGAGTTCAGTCCCAAGGCCTGCTCATTTTTCAGAGGTAATAAACATGTTTTTAACCTGTTTCACCTGCGCTTTGAGCAGACCCCCTTTCCTCAACATGGCATAACAAGGAGCGCCACTTCTAGTCACCCTCACAGCTTTGTTATTAACGTGTAATGGAGACGCATGAGGTAAGTCTAGTAGCGGTGACTGGGGTGTGTCTATCTGCTGAGTGAACTGATGAAGACGGAGGGCTCCCTGTAGCCTTACAGTCAGAGTGCTGATAAATTGGCCAGCCTCCACCCTTTCCCCGACTGCAGGGAGGATGTGTGTGTGCATGAGAATCAGCATGGACGCCTGCTAGACTGGAACTGACAATATTAAATGGCGGAGTAACCGTTTTCATGAACACAGAGAGGCCAAGAGCACCAAGGAGCAGGAAGGCCTTTATTATATCGCCGAATAAAAGACATAAAGAGAACCGTTCTGCCCTCCCCTACTGGGCCAACAAGCTCACCTTCCCAAATGAAAGGTTTCTGAGTACAAACAGCACGAGCCAGACAGACAAACACACATTTCTACCTTGTGCCGCAGACATAAACACACGTCACCTCATGTAGGGAATGGCTGGTTTGAGATCAAAGATTTTACAGATCGTTTAACAAAGCCATAGGAGCTCCTTTAGAGGTAGACTGCAGGGGTCGGATATCTTACAGAGGAGCAAGGGAGGAAACAGAGAGGCAGGGAGGGGAAAAGAGGGAGGAATGGCAAATGAGAGGGGAAAGGGGGGTGCGGAGAAAGCTGCAGGCTGAAGGCTGTGTGTGTGTGTGTGTGTGTGTGTGTGTGTGTGTGTGCGGGGGGGTGGCAGAAGAAGATGGGGATGACAAGTGAGTGAGAAAATGCAAATGAGAGGCTGCCAAGCAAAAGAGGAAACAGAGGAGGGAAAACATGAGATTGACTATAGGAAATGTTGGAGGAGAAACTGAGGAGCAGAACAAAGCTGACAATGAAAGAAGTGTGGCGGGGGGGATCGCGAGCACGAGACAAAATGGCAACGCATGAGACATGAGCACACATCGCGCGCAGCCTAGATCAGCCTTTTACTGCTAAAATGGGCCGCGTGCTTCCTCATATGTCCTTCAAAACGCAGCGCTGGCGGCTCCAGACATCACAGCACAATCTGTTCCAAGAAAGAAAATGCCCAAGCCACACAAAACGGAAAGATGAAGAGAGGTAGCAAGAAAGAGGGAGAGGTATAATAAAAGCGTGGAGAGGATCCCTGGAGAGACGGCCCACGGCATGTCTTTGTCACAAACCAGGACCAGAGAGAAGAGGAGGAGGAGGAGGGTGGGCGGCGGAGTGAGAGGCAGCTAGGAGGCTCCTCGTCTCCGTCTCATGCTCCCTGGCTCGTCTCCACCGGCAGCTGGAGGCTAACCTTAAGCTCTGCCAGCAGCCACAAGAGAGAGGGGAGGGCTTGGGAAGGGGTCATCTGCAATCGCCCACAAAAACAAAACCCAGGGACACACTTCTGCATCATTAGCAGAGGAGCCTACCAACTCTCAGAGACTCCCGAAGTTCACAAACTCACACAATGGATCCCTTAGAAATGTGGCCACCGCAGTCCCCGTGCACACAAACATCCTCCGCTCCCTCAACACAATCGCCACACGGCGATGTCAGCCTCCTCTTCATGAATATTCATGTGCCTCATTAACACTCAAGTGGGGAAACAGAGCATATTGCATGAGACTCCCATTACTTGGAGAGAGACTGAGAGCTTAGGGAGGGAGAGGGAAGGGGAGAAATAGATGGGACAGAGGGTGAGTGCAGAGGATGCAAAGGGGGAGAGAGACTGAGCAAGAGGCAAAGTCTGCTCTGCTTTGCCAGCACAGTTTTGCCGAATCTCAAGAGTAAGAGTTAGGGGGTGAAGTTGTCCTATATTGTTCCAGAAGCCTGTCCCTTTCCTTATGAAGCCGGGCTAGGCCAGTATGAAAGCAGCGTCAGCAGCAGGGACAGCGCAGGGGGAGCGCAGGCTGGGAATTACAGACCATTTCACTCTGCAAATCCTCCAGCAACAAGCAGCTTTAAAATAGCTGCAATTTCTCTGCTAATGTCTGGCTGTTCACAATAACTGCTGAACTGCCGGTGGAAGTGAGAGAATCCACCTCGGCGCAAACCGCAGCCGTCCAGACATTCATCCAGCGCTCCCTCTTGTTCAATAACAAACACGCGCTCTCGTACAGACAGACAAAGCCACGCCGTCTCATGGTCTCAAGTCTGTCGATCCACTCACAGAGTCAGACTCTTCCTCTCCGAGCCACTCGCCAGCAGACACACACGCACACAGGCGGACAGACACAACCACACATAGAGAGAGGATTATTTTCTCTTTATGTTGTAATGCCAGTGAATCTCTTAACAGGAACTGCCAACGGGGGAAATCTCCCATTCTGCAGCTGTGTCCTCAGAGAGACTCTGGAAACTGTAGAAACGGCAGACTCTATTTCCCTGACTTCTCTCTGCGGCTTTGGTGATAGAAACAGCCGGCCACTCGGGGAGGAGGAGATGAGACAAAGTCGGGAAACACCCAAAACTTTGCCCCACCCAAGTCCCCCGGGTCTTTAAAGGGCACCGAGCGGCTTGGACAAAAAACACCGAACCGTAATTGGACCGGGTCCCTGGGAATCAATAGAGCTGCTGACATGAGGGGCCTCCGCTAAAGCCATTTCATATTCTACCTTCTGCGCCCGGTTTCTGACAAAAAAAAAAAACCCTTCAATTTCAAAATGGTATGAACTATCGATTTCACAACCACGATTCTCTCTCTCTCTCTCTTTCCGCCTCTGCCTCCCCTCTCTCTCTCTCTTCTGCTGCCCTGTCCTTGACTCACATCTCCTCTCCCATATCTTAAGGAAAAATGGAGGTATTGTTTTGTTTTGTTGTTTTTGGGGGTCATTTCTTATTAACTTCTCTATTTTATATCATCCACGTCATTTCCAAGTGCACGGCTTTGTCTGGTTTGATTTGGCACAGGGTCTTTTTAATTGGAAAGTTTTAACGGCAGGAATGACTACAACTACAAAACAACCAACTACAAAACAGCAAGGACTTTCAGTGTAGTGCAGCAGTGTCACTCTAAAGCAGTGGTCCTCAAATCCGGTCCTCTGGAATGACAGGTGAATGCAATTAACTACCTGGCAGAATAGAAAACCAGCAGCACTCTGGACCCCAAGGACCGGATTTGAGGGCCACTGCTATAAAGTATATGTCAACTTTGTCATGTCTTTAATGTTCTCTAATGTCCTTTGTCATGCTAGGTAATGTACTGCATCATGTCTTTAACATAGCCTACTTGTTGTGTCTTTAATGGTTCTTTTTTTTAATGCTTGTGTGAAGCCAAAGACAAATTTCCAACAATAAACTTTTCATAATAGTAAAATATTCAAATATAACAAAGACGCTATTTCTCTGCAGAAAGTGGAGACCACTACTCTGATTTTGAAATTGTGTATTATTGACTCAGCTGGACATGATGTCTGTATATGAAATATCTGATGGCATTTCAAACTTAATGGTATCCTATCCACAGCATAAAATACAACATACTATATACATAGAACAACTATGTAGGTATGAAGTAGCTAAGATATGACAGTAATGATGAAAAAAAACTCAGTAACACTGGTATGTTCCTTTAATCCAAGTCTCAATGTTTTAGGCTAGTTATTTTTTTCTCCATAAGATTTAGTACTTTTTCTTCACTCCACTATCTCCTCCCTCAGTCTAGATGTCAAAACAACTAAACTTGATCCAATTCCTTGCTCCGTGGCTTTATTTCCCTGACACACTGCTGTTTTCAGCATTTCCCTCACCTATTTTGATTGGAATGGGCTTTTTGTCACCTTTGGCACTTAATTTGCACAACACCTTATCCCCACCTCCATCATTTTACCTAAAAATGATTTCCTCCTCAAATGCCAAATCAGACAATATTTCAGGCCTAACAGAGCTGGCTTTGGTTATCAAACCATCAAGATGGGTCACTGATGTCCAGGCTTAAATGCCAGAAAATATCAGCAAAATTGGATCTGACTTTTGGGCCAGTGACACTTTTAACCAACTGTGTTGTCATTCATTCATATTCAGATGGCTTCCCTGGGTCAGGAGATGTGCTGAACAGCCTGGCAGAGAGCAGGGACCTGACCAGTTCAAATCACAGGTCCAAACTCAGCATGCATGCATGATTTAAATACATCTAAATGGCAGATGGTGAGAGAGAGAGAGGGGGAGAGAGAGAGGGGGAAAAAGAGAGAGAGAGAGAGAGAGAGAGCTGGCTTGTGTCTGACTCCAAGATGGAAGCAGTGATGGAGGAGGAGCAGAAGAGGAGGCTGGGTATTAGAGTGAGGAATGGCCTGGCTTGTCTTTAAGATTACTTTTCCTCTTAAAACATCCACTTCATCTGTGTCACTCCTGCTCCCAACTTGTTATTGGAAAATAGCTCCGCGCGGGAACGGTGGAAAACCATTCGATGCCGGCACTGTCTGCATCAGTCACACGCTGACACACACATACACACAGAAAATACATTTCATCCTCCATATCAGAAACAGCCAATAGCACTGGCAGGCATTTGCGACCCCAATCCATATTTCAATTTCCCTCCTCTCATGCAAACTAATTCAATACTTGTTGCCTTCCCTCACAAGCGATCAGCAATGTGAGAAATGAGCTTCTTCTCATGCTGCATCCATAAAAGGCCCAAACCGAGACATCTTTGTGTGGGCCTCTGCCTATATCAATTATGACTAACTAGGCCTACATACACACAGATTTCGGTTTGGAATATTTGGTGACGGGAAAATAATCTCTTCACAACACTTCACACCACACTGTGAGGCAAACCGCAGATCTATTTTTCTTCAATGTTTTGTACTAACAATGCAATTAGCCCACATTAGCTACATGTAAACTCATTCTGCATCAAACACTGTCAGTCCTTCCATCAAGAGCTTAATTACTCGTGTTTTCAATCCAATTAAATAAGCATTAAGATAACAGTGTGACTTAAGTGGAACAAGGAGTGGATCTATTACCTACTCAAATTCAAGATTGGACCTTGAAAGTGTGAATCCACCTAAAAAAAAAAAATATCCCATAGTCATTTTTTCCTATGACCTTCAACAGTTTAGTCTAGATTTGTGAATGTGTAAAAGTCTCTCCCAAAGCCAAGAACAGCAAAGCCAAGGCTGGAGTCTGTGATGCCATCAAGCAACACTTTTTGGAGTTGCTCGACTGAAAGTGACAGCGGTGCCAGGAGACAGACTGGGACTGTGACCTGCATGGTATTCTGGGAATTCGGGTACATTTTCCCAATCAAGCTTGTTTGTGTGTAAAAGCTCAGTCGAACTCCATTCATTTAGATTCTAGAGAATCCCCAATGGATTTTTGATCAATCAATGATTTCCAATAATTCTCTCCTCATTGTTTCCAAAACAGGTACCATTATCTAGCGTTTTACACTCTGACACCCTTTACATCGTCCCTGTAACGTTGTCAACAATGCGATCCCCAAAAGCACACACCAAAATGAGTGAGTGCACAAGTAGCATGTAAACAAATAAACATGGCTAGCTGTGTGCAGCATAGTCAAAATGAAATTACATTTACATTACATTTGCATTATGTCATTTAGCAGATGCATTTGTCCAAAGAGACTTACAATAAGTACATTTTGTCAACAGTAGTCAAACTGACCATCTATCACAGTCTTCATCAGCTGAAATATGATGCATTGCAGTATTATTGGATAATTTAATCTGCTCTGTTAAAATTCACCATAAAATACAATAATATTTCCTGTTTAGCTGAAACCACTATGGTGGTCAGTAGATTGTGGATCCATACATTCACTGTCCTCCAGTTCATTGTCAATGGATTTTGCTTTTGATGTTGAACATACACAAACATGTGTGCAAGCATGCACGCACACATTTGCACCAAGTGTAGAAGCCAGTTTACACACACACACACACACACACACACACACACACACACACTGATACACAAAGATGATCAGTAAAGAGGCACCTACACAGGAGCCTGGCTCCACTTTTCCTCACAACTCTGAGCCTGTGTAGAGGGAGAAGCAAGCAGGTAATAGCGACAAATTTAGGGGCTTAAACGGCGACAGCTTTACGATGCCTGAGCGGCCTCTATGACTCCATTCCTGTCAGATTCTATTAGCTTGGCCTCCACCGTGTGTTTCGATTGGCTCTTAGCCTATTCCCAGCAGTTACAGAAGCACCTCCCGTAAATAAAGCAAATGGCTTCGTCCCGTATAGTGTATGAACAGGGGGGCTCTGGGCAGTTGGGCGCTCGTGTATAGAGAACAACTCGCAGAGTAGTTGAACACTTTAATATACCGCTCCAAGCTGGAGGGACAGAGTCGACTGGAGAGAATACTCGGCGCACATCAGCATTAGAGTTTAAATTTGAATACTCTTTAAGAAGAATACCAGCGCCCAGACAAGGCAAGCACTTTAAATCAAGACAAGTGGTCTCGTCCCACTCCACACACAGTGCTATAAACAAAAGAAATGGCGTCTCTCTCCGCCAGCTGCCAGGTGGAAGTCTAAGGACTGGCCACCTGTCTAATGATGGTTTTCAATGTGCACAGCTCAGCAATACGCAACCGAGTCCATCTGTCTTGTCCCCTCCAAAGTAATCTTGTTAACAACATGAGCATAATATGTAATGTTTGGAGTGCAGCCGCCTGGTGCAACTCCTTCAAATTTGGCAAAGGGATGCTGTGTACTTAAATACTGTTTTTGCCCATGTTTTCCCTAAAATGTATTGTTGAAAATATGATAGTTAGGCAGAATAGTTTGTGTTAATGCCTTCCAAATCAGACTTGGGTAAAGGAGTAATGGCAAATCAGCCTTAGATATCCAAAGTAAAGTATTTTAAATAATTGAATTGAAATGATTGAAACTGATCAATTTGGTATACTTTTCTGTGATTGACGACTTACCCGACTATCTGAATAATCCTCATGTGGTAAACCCCACCCATCAGGCACTTCATGCAAGTTAAATTATCATCTAAACTTTCCGGTACTCATTATATTGTCCTACTTTTTCTATTGCAAACCACATCCATTTAGCACCTAAGTGAGGTAAAACAAACCATACAAGTATTTGCAAATATTATTTGACCTAAAGCCTAAAGTCACAAGCCTGCTTTTCTAACTTTTAGGCCAGTGGTCAGCAGTAGAAAACTGAGGCCGTACTGGGCAGCTCCCAGGTGTTAATGTGTGTAACTGTATGAATGTCACACTGTGTGGTGATGAATAAAGCTATGGGTGCTCAGCAAACCCTCACTGGACAAATTATGGTTTAAAAACAAAAAAAAACAAAAAAAACAACAACAAAAAACTGTAGGCTCACTGAGATAAGTCCATAGATCCTACCGACACAAACATGTTACCTATAAAACTGAGCCACAATTCTTTATGTGCTTAAATAAACAAGTCTCAATTCATCCACTTATAAAAAAAAAAAACTGCATCTCTGTCTGTGAAGCTGAGTTTGAAACCATCTTGCAGGAGGCAGGACCTCTTTCTGCAATGCAGCAGCCCTTCTGCCGGACTCCTCACATTCTCTGTTCAGCTTAGTTTCTGGCAAAGTGCAACCTGCAGCGTTGTCCTGCACTGCGCATGGAGATGCAACAGAAGGGGAAACGATGGTCACTATTTGGCAGGATACTGAGGCTGCGCTGGGGGATACACCAGACCAGGCTGTCTGGTAGCGGGCTCATTATCTTGCACGTCCCTGTTAAAATTTACTAATAAATAAATTTTGCCGTGACATCCACAGCGACCCAGCCGACCTCAGTGCGACAAAACAAACGACAGAAAGCACCCGAAAGCCCAAAGCCAGCAGCTCACCAGCGTCACCGAAACCACAACTAACAAATCTGAGGCGTTCTGAACCAGCTGGCCAGCTAACGTTAGCCAGCTAGCGGCTAATATTTAAGCTTTATAAAAGTGCTTCTCGCGGTAAGTCGAACCCAAACTTCAAACGTACATTATTTCAGAAAAAATGCACATTTTACAAGCGATAAGTACGGGACGAGTTGATTTTCCCTGCTTTAAAACTCACCTTTCTTTCGTTGTTCCACGAAAGGGATCAAGGATTTTTGACAGGAGCTGTCACTCTACTTCCGGGTTAGGAATGTGACGTCGGCAGACACGCCCAATGAGCGGCTCGCCATGCTGGGATTGTTTTGGTTCTGGACACTGGTTGACTTGAGCCATGTGGACGCTCTGACAATTAAATAATTAGGCTGCTACACTGAAACACAGCTTTAAAAAATATTTATTTAAATGCCATCTATTAAACTTTGAAAAAATTATGTCAGTGGCTCCTAAATTGGGGTTTGGGGAGGATTAGTTTAATTTCACCATTATTTCACTCTTCAGAAGTTAGCACAGTGACAATGTTTTGTTCATAGGTTTCACTGTCACAGCATAGACAGGTGAATGAGAACATTTGGGAAGCCCTGGTTTATATTACATATTGATCTTAATTAATAGATTAGATAAAACTTTAATGATCCAGATGGGGGAAACTGCATGGGGCGTCAGCTGGGTATGGGAAGGTGTAGCACTCTTCATACCTTAGCCTAACTGAGCCCAAATTTGATCTTTTTTATTACATTGGAGAGCAACAATTAAGCAGATAATAGCCGGACATCAATGTTTAGCCATATCTAAAAAAGAAAATCTCATCAAGGGAACATTCACGATCAACGTTCCTTGTAAATTGTGTGTGTTTGTTGATTTATGTCTAATAATTTATCATATTGACCAACTATTAACGTCTTGTCAGTCACCAGTAATTGCTCCACTTTGGCCCCAGAAATGTGGTCGTTATAAGCAAGTTTGGAAGTTTTGATGGCGAAAGATATTAAATGCAGGAACTTTGCCAAACTTAAGGGTTTAGCGAATTGATGCCCCCGGGAAACTGGGTCATCGCAGCAGCAGAGAATAGAATATAGATGAGAACAAGACAAACAGAGGCTACTGAATATAATACAACAAGCAATTAAGAACACACTGAGAATAATACAACAAATAAATAAGGAGACAATGTCTTTGTTGACAGATTTGCAGCTTTACAGGTTTTATTATATGATATGATGTGATATAATATGATTACGATGTTGATGTTGGCACCTAAATTGGTTAGGGAGAGAATGTCGTACAGGCTTGTTTATTTTGCTTATGTGAGTAGGCAGTGCTGCAGATATTAAGCATGTGGGTTAGCTGCCCATGTACGGTATCTTGGCAATCTCACAATGTTATAAGAATATTGTAACATGATTTTCTCTTTTGAAGCCTTAATTCACATTCATCCAACCTCAACAAAAGCTCTTGGGATGTGCTGTGAATTTGCTGTGATGTTCATCCAAAAGGTTGTCTGGTGGGATATTTAGTTTAAGGCAAAACAAATTAGAAAAATAAACAAAAAAAAAATGAAAAGGAATCTGGCAAATGAAAAAAGAGAAGAGAAAAGTTATGTTATGTTGTTATGGCACCTGGATTGTTTTTCTTTTCAGAAATACCAGATCTCTTGAGGAACGCGACGCGGCGGGGACGGCATTCAGAAGGTCTTTTCACAGGTGGAATTTGCTTCGCCTTTTTGGTGAAACAGCCCATGTTCCCACAGTTATGAATTATATAGATTTGTGTTGACGTGTCGGTACTTTTTCTGCTACTTGTTCTTTAATGTACATCCCTACATGATTCATAATGTGGAATTTTCCCAGCCAGTGGGATGTTTCAGTACATGAAATTGTATTACTGTGTGACAATCCCAGCTTACTCCACAGGTCTGGCACCATGTTCGGCAGTGGCTCAGCTCTGGAGTTTAATGCAATTATAAATAAATAAGCATGTGGTCGGGAAGAAGACAGGGCCCTATGGGGACAAGCTGAGAGAAAATAGAGGAAGTTTAATTAAAGCTGCAAAACTGCACTCCCACACACAGAGACACACACAGTAATATAGGCAAACCAATACATGCGGGGGGGAATTGTGTGTGTGTGTGTGTGTGTACACGCACACTTGCCATTGTGCATGTTTGTGTGCGTGCATGTGTCTATAGCCAAACCAATATACACATGCATATGTGTGTGTGTGTGTGTGTGTGTGTGTGTGTGTGTGTGTGTGTTTAAGTTACTGTGTGCGTGTAGACTAATCCAATACTATATTCTCCTTCAGATAATGTTGTCTAAATTTCATCATCACAGTTTTGGTGAGCATTTGGTTACCTGGCTCTGCCTCTGAATACAGAGAGGATGGCAGTTTGTCTCTTTCAGTATTTCTCCTCCAGTAATTCGACCCTCACACACTCCACAGTGACGGCACAATGGTTTTGTGTGTGTAGCTATGTTTTTGTTAGATTATTTTCTGCAAAATGATTGAACTGCCAGTCTCCTTGTAATTACCTAAGGGGTGCAGGCAAAGGCACAGCCAGTAAAAGGCTGATGAGGGAGTATTGAATTTGCACTTCAATTAGAGTGCTTATAAAGTGTGGATTACACACAGGACTCCAGGGCCACAGCTCTCACTCAATTACCACAGTGCACTATGGGAGGAGGGACAGCAGGCGGGAGGGGTGGACGGCGAGGGCGTCAGGATAAGGAACAAGGTGGAGGAAGTAGAGAGGAGAAGAGAAAGGATGTTGAATGTAGGTGGGGGAGAAATTATCAGGAGGCAATTAATACAGTGGCGGGGATGTGCTGTAGGATGTTACAGTATCCTAAGGGGCAAAGATGGCATGAGCCAATTCTTTAATCAGGACAGATCTATGCAAGGGCGAGACTGGAGTAAAGCTCCTCTGTGCAATTAGGAAGGGATTTCACTGAGGAGAAACGTGCGACTCAGGTCTCTCCGCTTACAGGCCTTGGGCTCGACTAAGAAAGTTGAAAACACACAAAGTGCAGTCGCCCGAGTTATTAAACTTCCTGGAGCCGCACCAAATCCGCCAGTGTAGCACTTCACCCGTTTAAAGTGCCTGTGTATATGTATTCATTTATATTTTCTGTGTTGTTTATATAAGTCTCCTTCAAGTTGAAGAGGGTATACGGAGAAATCAGTTCAAAAAGAGCCAGAAAAAACAACCTCGACAATGTGTCTGAGTCCCTGAGTAAATTCTCAAATGGATTATTGAGCCAATGAGTGAAAATCACCGGCCATTTAGAGTGGATTTGTCTGCTAGGCAGCGATAAACGACAGCTCGCCTTTCTGCGGCTTAGCTCCCCAATTCTGAAAAGGAGATGCTTGAAGGACATGCTTTTAGAGTAAACAGGGCAGTGGCAGCTAAGAAAAAGGAAAATAATTTGATTGCTTGGCTGTACTTAAAAAGACAATGCGAGATAATATGAATGTGAATAATTAATTGTTACAGGCCCTTAAGAGGGATTCTTGGTGCTTAATTACTGATTGTGATGTTTGCACAAGGCTCACTGAGATTAGAAGATTTCAAAGGGAAAATGTGAAGAGCGGCAACACAGAAACAAAAAAAAAAGCCAAAAGAGTTTTATTATCTTTGGTCAAACTCTGAAATCACTACTGCGTAAATACAGCATGACAGTGTTATAAGATACATATGCAGGTTACATGAATACAATATGACAGTTTTATAAGATACATACGGAGCTTACACAAATACAAGGCTCATGCTAATTGGATATGTGGATGAACAAATAAAAGAAAACCTAATAGCTGACTGCGGAAAGGATTTTATATCTGTGCGTACCTTTAATCTTTCAGACTACACCACTTTTTCTGTTTATATCATCTCTCCCTCCCTCTCTCTCCCTCTCTCTCTCTCTCTCCCTCTCTCTCTCTCATTGCTACTGTCAACATAGAATGTGTAGGCTTCCCACAGGCCCTAAAGGAATCTCTCACACTGCACTCACATAATCACTTCAGACCCGGCTGTTTAGGCCGACATCTCCACTGGGACTTACCAGCCGCTCGCTGCAGGCCAAATCAGACCGCTGAGTGAAAAAAAAAAAAAAAAAAAAATCAACTGCAACAGTGAAACAAAGAACTGCAAGTCAGACAGAGGAGCGTGGCCAGTCTGGGAACATCAAGGACTCGTCTTTTGGTGGCTGAATGTCATACTCTCCTCCCTCAGTAATGGGATGATTTGGTGCCCTCCTGTATGAAAATGATAGACTTTAAGAGGCTCGCTGCAAGCGCACAATATACACCCACACACTGTGTACGAATGCTGCGTTTGTGCGTGTGTGTGTGTCTGTTTGTGTGTGTCAGGTCAAGCTTGAATCCCTGACTGCCATAACTCCAGTTCAAATTACATCATTCTTTCCAAAGACCAAACGGGATCCAGAGCTCCTTCCACTTATCTTAAAGCAGGATTTAATGACATGTTTAATGATTCCTTACATTGGCAAATTGACTTTTTTTTTTTTTTTAAATCTCCATCACCGCTCGAAAGGAACCTTCTCTCCTCCAATTAGAGGCATCCTTTGGAAGACAGCCTCCCCGTTCTAAACGAAGACCATTTTTTAAAGATAGAGAAAGAGGTGCTGTTGATGCTTGGCGCCTCTCTAATGTCAGGCCTGAACAGGCTGGAAATACATTAAACTATCAAGGTGAGAAAATATTTTCAACATTGGCAGAGACTGAGGCCTCTTGGGAGCTGATAGCATATGAACAAGAGAGTCTAATACAGCTATTGGATCAGACTCAAGATCTCCCGATGTGTTGCATGTCAGCCAGCAAGATGTAGGACTGCTATCTTCGCTTCACTTTTCATTGTCTTGAATA
The DNA here is from genome assembly GCF_048128805.1 of Centroberyx gerrardi. Taxonomy (NCBI): domain Eukaryota; kingdom Metazoa; phylum Chordata; class Actinopteri; order Beryciformes; family Berycidae; genus Centroberyx; species Centroberyx gerrardi. The sequence continues at coordinate 26,129,762 of NC_136003.1, forward strand.
TATTTCTCCTGCACTAGGCTGTGCTGCTTTCAGTTCACTCGCATGCCTAGTTAGGGAGATTCATGTTACTCTCAATACAGCAAGGGTTAAAGATGTTTTATGTGCGTTAAAAAGTTACTCAAGATGTGTTGTTCTGAACTAGACAAATGGCTGTGTTGGAAATGGCATGTCCTTGCTAAGAGCGTAGTTTGCCTCCACAGAACAAATTATTAATATCTTAATTAAAAACCACAGTATGAAAAGTGGTGAGACACATTTTTGGAATGAAAGCTGCTTGGACACGGTTAGCCTATAGTCAGAGGCTGAGCCATGCAACTCAATATAACTGAGTCAGAAAACAAATTCCCCTCCAAGACTGATTTCTTTCCTTAGAGAGCATGCATTGAATAAACATAGGGATCTGAAATGGAAATGGTTACAGCATATATAAGTCTAAACTGTACCGTCATCTAATAAGGGTAAAAATATATGAAGTATAGTTAGTTAGTCCACATTAAGGTAGAAGTACTTGAAGAATTTCCTTAGTAGCCTATCACTTCTGGTAATTTGGTGAACTAAACTAGATCCAATAATTTGTGATAATAGAATTCCATGTCTATAGAAAAAGGCACATATTAAAACTGCAGTATCAATTCATACTGGTTTGACATACATGTAACATATTGTACATGTTGTACATATTGAACCTAATAACAGCCACAGACCTGTACCAAATACATGATAGCAGGACAAAAAATACAACACCTCTTTTTGGATAGTTAAGAGTGGCAGAAACGGTGACAGGCAAACAGCATTGTTTAGGCATACAATCCACAATACAAAAAAATAAATCACTGTGATTGCTGCAAAAGTGATATTGACTATACAAACTGCTGCAGAACTCTCACAAATATCCACAAGCCCTGGAAAATCAAATCCTAGTTTTCCAAGTCATTCAAGCCACAGTCAGCAGCAGTTAATTTCCAATCTTACACTGAAAATAGTTGCTGAAACAGAATGCACAGTGGTGTGTCTTTGAGTGCTTTGATGCAGTTGGCTCCTTCTGTTTCCAGTTCATAAGACAAACAAGGGCATCATGAAACGAAAAGCCAAAAAGTCATGGCACGGTGCACGAGCCCAGCAGCGTTCTGTCAACAGACCTTGCATTTGTCCACAATTAATTTAACCAGTTCATTACCGCCCTGCTGGTGTTTCTGCAAAGGTCTTCACCTGTTACATTAAATTCCCTTGTTTCTGCTCGCTGGACACCAACCCAGGCACAGTGGCGTTATACAACACCAGGCTTATCTGCTTTTCCTGACACAGTCGGGGCATAATGACCTCATGCCACCGGTCAAAACATTTTTCTCTCCTCCACCCCGAAATAAGGCTGCCTCTGGTCATTAGGGAGCCAGCGTTTTAAAAAACACAGAAAAACAACTACTGCTGTGGCTATTAAAGATGCCATCGACTTTTTAATTAAGTCTCATTAAGGGCCTATCAATGTGAGGGAGGTAATGTAAGACAGCGTAAAGCCAATCCTATCCCATTTCTGTGTTCTGTGAAGCTTTAACAGATCTGTTCTCATTTCACGGTATTAGAGAAGGTCTGGGACTGAAACACTTAACATCACGGCAGTCTGGGGCTTAATTCCTCATCATGTTCCATAATCCAATTCCACCATTTTATATTACCTTTTTCTTTTCACCTCAGCTATCAGTCATTCACTCTAATTTTCTATACAACATGGTGCAAGTGGTAAATCATGTCTCATTCCAAAAATGCAAGTGTTTGTGTTTATGTGAGTGTGCTTATGTGTGTGTGTGTGTGTGTGTCAGGGAGAGATGAGTGAGAGAGAGAGAGAAAAAAAAGGGATCAGGTCAAAAATGCATGACCTGGATTGAGTATCTTCAAGCAGCGACTCCCCTGCCGCAGGATGGACTTTGAATACCTCCTTTGATTCCCTCTGCAGAGGAATTATCCAGAAGGGAGGCGATATTGGAGAACCTTCATACACCTCACACATGGGGCAGGTCACAGTGACCTCAAATCTCCACACATACAGCTCCGAACAGCATCAGGGCTACCAGGGTGCAACAACAAGGCCGACCTCCTTATGTCCATTTGGCAAAAGGTACCACCTCTAATGCTGCGTTCCAGAGAGGCCGGAAAGTAGGAAATTCTGACTTCCTACAAGGTAAAAAAGCAGTGGAACGGCCTTCAAGTCCAACTAGGAAACTCAGGCAAGATTTCTCAACCATGAGTTTTCTGAGATGTACATGTAGGTATCTGACGTCACGTCAACACGGCAGCATACACTGTACCTGCTACACAGCATTACTTTCAACATAATCCTCAAAATATGCTTAAACTCAGTTTTCGTCATTCCAAGACCTTAAATCCATCAAAACACCTGTGTGGTAAATAGTTTAACATATACATTTGAAATGTAAATTCCACTTACAGTTGCTGACATTCGATGCTAACTAGCTAGCTAGCATTGTCAAATAAGCTATCATTGACACAGCATTAGTTATTGCATGGGGAACATTATTTTACGTCACAGGTGTCCATGTTTCCTCCCTGGTTTTTCCGAGCTGGACCACTGAAAGGCTCGAAAGTTGTTCTTCAGACCTACCAACTGGGATTTTGTGGCTTCTGATTTTGAATGGAAGGCCGAGACATCATCTCAGATTTATCGTAAATGCAAGCTGCTGACTGGGAAAAAACATTCACGTCAGCATTCACTTGTAATCACAGTAATTACAAGTAGGATGTGGGATTTTTTTGTTGTCTCCGATATTTCCCATTTGGCGTCACAAATTGCGTTAGTGTGTCAAGACAGATCCATCCATGTTGGTTTCCTTTGCTCCTTGAGGTCTTTCAGAGAAAGATAATATCAGTTGTTTGTAAAATACCTTATCACAAGAAGGAGCACCACAACAAATGACCTTACAGTTTCCATCTTGGATGCAACAAAATGTCATCCCGTTCTTCCGTTTCTTTCAAGATGACGTGAATGAGGTATCACCTTCAAATTCTACTGCTTTGTTTGTACGCTGTGGTTTGTGTTTTCACATCTGTTTTGCATTTCCACAAAGCCACAGACAGTAACTGTGTGAGTAGTGAAACTGAGAAAAGAGCATTGTTTGTAGGTAGCATATCATTCAGCGGTATTTATGAATAGATTTTTTTGTTGACATAAAATCTAAACCTTGGTCATGACCTTTGAAACTCATTAAAAGTAGTTACTGCTGTTTGCCTTAGTAGGGCAGAGTATGTAAATGGGCTTCATCTTTCAGCGCTTTAACAAACACGCTCATAAGCTATTTAAACCTTAAAAGCATAAAAAGTAAGTCAAGCTCGTATTTTGCTCTCATATATTTGGAGGAAGAATGAGGAGCTTCTTTTGTTCCTGAAAACATTGTGCTGCTCCACTAATCAAAGACCTTGAGTCGGGTCCAGAACATTATCTTCAACCAATTGCGTAAAGGCAGGAGAAAGAAGGTAATGGGGTTAGCCACATAAATCAGCGCACAAGAAACTCTATTATTGGTAAAGTAATGGGGACCGACGTTGTTTGTAAGCTTCAGCTGTTTGCTTAATTGCAGATCTATGAACAACATTGGCTCTCATTTACATATGTAAATTCTAAGCAGGCCAACAGAGCTGTTCTTGGCAATGGTTCTATTTGCCTGCAGCAGGAAAAAAAAAAAAAAAGGGGCTATGCGGAGAGAGGGAAGGAGAGAGAACGAGATAAACAAACAGATGGAAACCAAAATAGAAAGCAGAGATGGAAGGGATCGTTTAAGAGATGATGAGCGGAAACCGAGGCAGCGCTCTGGGGTGAAGTGACTGTCTAACAGAGGTGGAGGAGGAGGAGGAGGTGGAGGAGGAGGAGGGCTGTGTCAACACGAGCCATTCATGAACACACAGCGGACCGAGTCGGACGATTTCACCTGAACACACACAGCAACTGTCTCCACCTTAGCCCGGGTATGGCAGCAGTCAGGACCAGTAAACAAAAGGATGTGCTCCTGTTGTTGTTTCCTGGAGGTCAAAGCACAGATCGCCCCTACAGGTGTCTGACAGGTACAAGTGTCCTTAGGGCGACTTCCCCGCTAAGTTCAAGGACTCTCAGACTCACACTGATGTGCTCAGATGTGCACAGATGTTGCCGCGCCTGAGACTGTGATCTGCCAGCATTAGTGGCGCTGTGTGTTACTAATTCATATAGACAGCTGGGGACAGTAGGAGCAGGTCCCTAGTGCCTTACCTGCTTCCAGACAGCATGGCATCCGCTAATATAGAGGGGGCACGTGTGTGTGTGTGTGTGTGTGTGTGTGTGTGTGTGTGTGTGCGTGTGTGTGAAGGAGGTGGTAAGTGGAGTAAGGTAGAGACCAGTGGTGGAAAGAGTACTAGAAAGTCCTACTCAAGTAGAAGTATTGTTACTTTGCTGATATTTTACTTAAGTAGAAGTAAAAGTACCAGTGTAAAAATCTCCTTAAGTAAAAGTAAAAAGTAGCTCATTTAAAATGAGTACTTTTTAGAAAAGAGAACGTTGTAAGATGGGATTTTTAAATGTAATGTAATTCTAAAGGACTGAGAGTTCCATTACTCCATAATGGATGTTTGTTTAAAATATAGCAAGTACAATACTTCAGTGAAAATGTAGTTGAGTAAATGTAAAATTACTGACTCAAAAAAGTATAAGTGCACGAAAAAGCTACTCAATAACATTAATGTCAGTGTTTTTAGTTACTTCCACCCTTAGATACTGTAACTGAGGAATAAGGCTTCCCATCCTCCATAAATGAGAGAGCAGAGGTTTTGCAGCCAGACACAGTTCAGTCCTCATTGCTCCAGTGAGACGGCAGTAAATAAAGAGAACGAGCCCACATGGGAACACGCAGAAAGAAACCAAAGAAAAATAAGCCGATATAAAAGAGTCAAAGTTGATCAAACTCATTCCTGCAGTAGAAAAAAAAAATCCTTTGTTTAAAGTAACAATCAGCAACATTTCCATATAAATAAATGTCCATTTTGCTTCTCTGTATCGCTGATTGATATAACACAGTAGTGACTCAACCTATAGCCACTTCATGAATATACATTTACTCTTCCAAACATCCGCTGTCTGGTAGGACTTTCCCGGGAAAAATCCTCTGCCGCACAGGAAGTGATGCGCTTTGTGTTTCCAGCAGCAGCAACAGCGGTTTGTTTGGAATCACAGGCGGAGTTTGACTTTTATTCTGGCGGGGGCATCAAAAGAAAAAACGATTATATCCCTCCCTGTCTCAATTCCCAACCACGCTGCACCACACCGCACACAACGCCAAAATAGACGACTTGTAGCCAACCGACTACACAACGCAACAAATTAAAAGTAGACAGCAACCGACGAACACATCCAGGCCCAGGCTTGCATAATTCAATACCATACGGCGCAAAGTAATTAAGTAGTGGGAAAATAGATCAGTCGCCAGTAGACCAGAGGAAAAAGTAACCATAACAATACTGAGCAAAACCTCCTGATACATTCCAACTGAACACACACACACACACACACAAACTTAAAATAAACACACTAATGCAGCAGTAAATGCCTCTTTTTCCCCTGCGTAATATCTTTTATAGGCTAGCTGTCTACACTTACAATATTAATGAATGATAACGATTATATTTGTAATATTTATAATCATTATAGAAGATTAATGAAGAATATTCACCGCTGATGTCACATTTCACCGCACTACGCGTGCGTGAAACGAGAGCTCCCGCTAAACAAAGTTGTTTTTTACTCATTTAAAGACGCCGCTATGCGAAGCTTACCATGACCTTAAACTTTACGCTAGTTTGCCTGAATCAAATAAGCCTCTTGCAGGAAAAAAAGATATTGGTCTGTGATGTGAGACTCTCTCGTTGACTCCCAGTCAAAAAAAGAAGCGGTTCAGTTTGCCTAACGGTGTTTTCAGTGAAGACGGACGTAGTCGGAAGTGAGAACTATCTATTGCTTCTCTTGTATACTGAACCATCAGAGCTTCAGCTAAGACCTCAAAGATCAAATAGAGGTTCAAATAAGCTTTAATTAAGGGTAGTTGTAGTAATCTTTCAGCCCCCCTGACCGCCCCGCAATCTCCGCCCATGTTTGGAATTAATAGAAGAAGAACTGGGTTGTTGAACAGGCAAAGAAAAGAGCGCCGCCCACAGAAATTTCAAACTTCACCAGCAGAAAATCCAAGGAAAAAGACGTCACAGTACTGGACACACTGTTTGATTGACAGCCAGGTGATCTCCTGGAAGAGCAGTGCAGAAACACCACAGCGATGAGCGCTAAGCAGGAGACAAATAAACAAAACAAGGAACGCACAGATTACCACTTTAGTTCATTTGAATCAACTCTAATAAAACTATCGTCCTTAAGCGTGAGTGACACTTGAGTGAGCAAACACATGTACAAGCACTGAAACCATAATTAGCTTCCAAAGACAGAAAGACAGACTGGATGCTCTGTCATTAGGGGCCCATTCAGAAATAATCATAGTGATCACTGGCCACAGGTTACTTGAAGCAGAAGCCAGATATGCTGCTGGTTGGCTATATAATGCCAGGTACTGCTATACAATTAATGCAATTTGGCAGCTGAGCAGGCCGGTGTCTTTGGTCAATCTCTAATTGATTCTCACTCTCACTCTCACACTTTCTCTCTCTCTCTCTCTCTCTTTCTCACACACACACACACAGCAAGAGAAATATCAATAAAATGCGTTGCCACATTGCCACGTATTCCCCCTCTGCTCTCCTCCTGTTGACAGACTCCTCCTTTCTCTTGCTGATCTTCAGACTGTCCTAATTCATGGATTCTCCTGAGAAACCTTCAAAGTGGTACCTAGCTACTGTATCACACTTGTGTTCTCTCTCCAGCTTTACCCACTCATTTTACCCCGTCATATGCACACGTACATACACACACGTACACACACACACACACACACACACACACACACACACACACACACACACACACTTACACATTTGGTGCAAGGACTGCCTGTGGATACTGGAGGTTGAGTAACAGTCCAGTAATTAATCCTGCTCCCAGATGGTCGCGCCTTGTGTGTATATTGTGTGTGTGTGTGTGTGTGTGTGTGTGTGTGTGTGTGTGTGTGTGTGAGTGTGAGTGTGTGTATTTGTGTGTGTATGTGTGGAGGGTGTGTGTTTGCACATTCCTTTGTAATTCCTCACTGTCTCTTCTCCTCAACGTAGCTTAAGCTTTTCTGTTTGGACCTCTGTGTGAGGAAAATTACCCGGGAGTTGGTTACACAAGGGCATGGTGTGTAACAGCTCAAAATAAAACAGTCTCACTGCATGTGTAGCGGTGTGTTAACACTCAAACCCAAACACAATTTCACTTCGCTGCTTTCACTCTCCAATGGAAAAATATCAGATTCAGCACCAAGGACAGCTCCAGTATATGACATTTGGCATATAGAGGCCTAGAAAGGAATTGGTATTAATGAATGAGAGTGTTTTTTTTTCTTTCATTAAGCATTTCATTGGTTCACAGTTAGACTACAATGAGCATGTCAGGCTGCTACAGACAAACGCGGGTCTTTGAAGGCTCACAAAACCACATTCTCTCTCCAAATCAATAATCCAATATGTTCAGTCAGAGATAACAGATGATCAGAAGATAGGCACATTGCGGCGCCGAGAGGCACCTCCATCACGCCGGGCTCGCACATTTCAAGCGAGGAGTGGAAGGTGAGCCCGCCAAAAAGCATCTCGCGGGAGTGTCAATCACCTCTAGTAATGATAACACCGGAGACAAATGAAGGCAATAACTAGCAATGGGATTAGACCTCTTATAAAAGTGTGAAAGAGGGAGATTTGGGACATTTGTCTCCTCCACTATTGTGCAAATATGGCAGTGCAGTGACAGTAAGTGAGACTGTTTTTAATGGGCCAGGCCAGATTCATCTGACAATATCCCTGTACACTGTATGTCTATTAGACTTGTATTGTATTTTCAATCTCAAATAACAATCTGAAAGCAGACTGACAATATCCCATCGTTAGCTTTTAAGCTTTGACCTGTGATCTTTCAGTCATTCATCTTAATCACAATAAAATCTGTACTCTATTAATACTGTCATTAATCTACGGTCTATTGGATGATTGTCCAATAAAAAGGGCATGCCCATCATTTATCAATCCAAAGTATCCAGCTATAAATAATAATCTGATTCCGAGTCACCTTATTTCTGGCTTCTACATCAATTTTTCAACTAATCTTTCACCTTTTCACTCAATCCTTTAATCTAAACTGATGTTGGCTGCAGTTTTGAGATCCGTATGAGCCTCCAATGTGCATATATTTGGTTTTGTTGAAAACAGAAGCTTGCTGTCTTTCATTACATATTTATCTCATGAAATGCTCAGTCAGGGTCTTGGACCTGACCTTCTCCCTAATAGTTTGCCTATTTTCACCTTCTCCTGTCTAAACTATTTGTTCGTTCTATGTTTTCTGTTGCCTGTGGGAGAAATCGATGAACTACCTTGAAATCTAGATTAACATTTAACTTCATTGTTTTCAGCCTCACTGTTTTCAAGATGCAACCGTCACAAATCATTTATTACTGAATATCATCCAAAGTTTTTGAAGGTCTTCAGGATAATTGTGAAAATGAATCAGAGTGTTTTTTATTATTTTATTTATGCCCATTTACATACATGTTTAATTAAGTATTGTACATTCTGTCATGGTAAGTGGTCCATATATTCTTTCTTCTTTATTATGAATGGTAGTTGCTGTAACACACTGCAATACAAAAGATGTGAAACCTTCGGATCTTGAACATCTTTTGGCACCAAATTTGAATCATCCCTAGGTAGCTATTAATCTGGTTAATAAAAGCTTATTACACTGCTGTATTAGGCATTGTAATAAGTTGTATTAACTTCATATGTGGGTTTTAAATGTGAGTCGGACACACTCATACACACACAGCCCTTCCAGTTCCCTCATAGTGACTGTGTGGGTTTTGTTTGGCGTAAACCATCATCAAAGTAGTCCATCCCCATTGCAGCTTAATGCATTTCATAAGGCAGTGTATCAAGGCTTTGTCAACAAACAACCTGGGTCACTGAATAGAACCCAACTGCACATCTATTATGGCTAATCACCCTGAATAGATGGACATTGGGGTCCGCGAAGAGCTGAGATTAAACCCAGCAGGCAGCAGAGACAAACAGTACGTGGCACTGCGGCTAATACACAGGCACAAACAAATCAGAGGCAATATTATTTTTGTCCTGACCACAAGTTTGTCTCTTTACGTGACCGGTGGTGTTTTCAGGTGATGAGTTCACATTTGCAAAGTCAAGTTGTTTATAACGCAGGCGGAGGTAACAAAGACCACAATGTGTGGACTCTAAATAAAAACATTAAGGAAATATTGTCATTGTTAAGTTTTCCAGTCGTGTTGAGAAATCAAGTTTGCATTTCATATGATTTTATGAAAATGATAGGCTATATAGAATTGCATTTGCATTTTATTTATTTACACCAAATATAGAGCAAGCTTTTAATGTGCAGCGCTCTTCTTTTGAAGGGATTAAAACTCAAGGGATGCTATTTACAGGGAAAGTAGTGGTAAAGACTATAAACAAAACCAACCTTCAGTGGAATGCCTTCAAGATGAAGGAGATATCTGGTCTGAAATGAGTTTAACCACATTGTCAGTTAAGCAACATATAGCTACCTGCCTCTGTCACGTTGCCTTGTACTGTACATTTCAACAAAAGATCATTCCATACAGTTTAAATCCTGTTCTTGCTTTGTTCTGCCCTAAAATGTCAAAGAGCAGCAACCGTGTGAGGAGTGAAACTGAGAAAAATGAATAAAACGTTTATCTCCTTTTCTTCCAAAAGTGAACTGTGTGTTGTTTAGCAGCATTGACAGGTTTAAGTTTTGTTCAAATGAAATCTAAACTCTCAACCTTCAACCTTTAAACCTCATAAAAAGTGGTTGTTGATGTTTGCCTTTTTAGGGCAGAGTTCTTCTATACAAGAATAATCTGCAGTGTTTTCTTCTGCTGAAATTTGACTTTTTCCTCCATTGCACCTGAACCATTGTTTTGTATGTGCACATTAGTTCATAAGCCATTACATCTACATTTTTGGCATTTAGGTGACACCTTTATCACAATGGGTGCAACAGTAGAATAAACTTACTTCTTGACTGCAAACATTACAAGCAACCAACAGTAAGGAGTGCAAGGATCAGAGCTGCAGTACAATACAGGTAACAAATATTCCTGTTATGATTTTCTCACTCAGATTATAGATCTACAAGCTGTGTTTTGCCCCTTTGTTTTTACTGTTTGTCTGCATCGACTTTAAAATGAGCATTAGAGCTGACATTAATTTGATTAAATATAACAGCGTGGACATAATTATGTTATGGGACAGAGCAAAAGCTCTTCAGTAGGCTAATCGGTCTGTGTTGCTACCTGCTCGGCTGCAGATGGGATCCAGTAGGCCTAATTGGCTACATACTGCCTAATCAGACTTGCTGGATTGTCTTGCTTAACATTTTATCCCCATCCTTGTATCAATTTTCAACTAAATTAGCCCAGTCCACTAGAGATGTAGCAGAGTTAGGCAGGGGAAGAGGAGGGGCAGCCATCCCAGCACATCAGTATCTGCTACAGTGAATACTACACAGTGTATCACATGTGATTCAGAAGCAAAAGAGCTTCGGTAAATACTGGATCCTGCGTGATGTTATACCGGCTCTACATGCTTCAACAGCACTGTGGTCCTGCATTATTTTAACACTGTAGCTGACACGTTCGGAGAGGCTATACCGCCCCCTAGGCCAAGCTTCCTGTAATACACATCCAACTTCTGCATCACATTCCCCTCTGTACCACACACTTAATGTAAAATATTAGGGACATCTTCCTGATATTGAGTTGCAACCCATTTTGCACAGTCCACATCTTTCTTTTCTGAAAGCTTCTCTTGTCTCTGCTTCTCTTTATCTACATCTTCTCCTTTGTGATTGGTTTAGATTTAATGAGGGAAATCAATAAGGGACAATGGATTTTAACTGGATTCACCTCATTAGTGGACTTCATGTAAAGAGCAAAGTGTCCCTAATATTTTGTACATTCAGTTTATAACCCATCAATGTATTCCACTAATTTGTCAAATAAAACACAGTAAATTATTTTCTGTCATGATATTGCCTGACCAGGGGTTCTCAAACATTTTCATGTCAGGAACCCCTAAATAGACACACATTAGACCACAGACGCCCAATTGATAATATTTTATCCCATGGACCTATAATGGGCCAATTTCTGTCGTTGTTGATTTAGTGTTGAATTGCAAGAACTGTCTACTCATGCAGAGAGAGTCAAATCTATGTTTCTGAATAGTCATTCTTACATAATCTCTAAATGGGATGATTTCTGGTGAATTGTAGTAAAACTAAACTATTAATCATTTAACGCCCTCAAGGAACCCCTGGGCGTCCCTGGACCGCACTTTGAAAACCACTGATCTAAACCCCTGAAAGTAGAGGGATGGAGGGATGGAGGGATGAAAAGGGCTGAGAAGGGAGGGAACTAGGAGGAACGGTGGCTGTGGGCTGTCTGACCGGAGACGACGAGGAGAGAGGAAAGTTGCCTTGGCTGTGGGCAGATGCTGGTTGCCGTGCCAGCTGGTGGGGGGTGGGCCCACCTGTCTCTGGCTCTCCCCGTCTCCCTTTCCTCTGCTGTGGAGAAAGCGACAGATGGAGTCCGAAGGTTCTGCTCGGGTCCCGGCGCTGCTCCTCCGGTCTGTCCGTCTCGGGCCGCCCCGACGCGAGGGCGGCGAGCCAGGGGGACATGGGGACCCAACCCGGCCGCGAGGGTCAACTGCTTACAGAGAGGGGTCGCCCCGCCGCCTCTTCTCCCACAAACCCTCTGCTGCCTCCCCGTGGATGAAAGAGGAAACTACATTTCCGCTCTGATGTCCTGGCTGAGCGAAGGCATTTCTTTATTCAGGCAAAATATGCCCTCCCAAGGTCTCTCAAGGATGCTAGCTTTGAAATTATCAAGACTGGAGGCTACATGTCGGCCTGCTCATTTTTCAAACTCGCTCCACTGAAACTCACTGAAGAGTGAGAGCTGCGAGAGGAATAGAGAGAGAGAGGGGGAGAGACAGAGAGACAGAAACGGTGATGTCGTACATATTGATGTGAAATTGTATTATCCCTGAGGAGTGCTTCGGATGTATATGTCATGCGAACTGTGTGACAGCATGATGAGGAGCCAGTCGTGATGCAGGGTGGGGGGGGGGGTCACAGGGTCATGTCAAAATCCCAAAGTAGTGAAGTCCATCACCGGGTGGCTTGGTGACCTCTGTGCCACTGGTCCTGTGGCAAATCAATGCACAGAGTCTCTACAGAAACACAGAGATCCCATGAGGGATCCTTTAAGGAGTAAGACACCTAAGTCAGTTGCTCTGCTGGACCTCCTATTAACCTCCTGCTCCTGTTTGTTTGTACCGACACCCACGGCTCTAATTACTGGCAGTGGAACAGATTAATTAAAAAGGGAGGTGGACTAAATAAAAAGCATTGCATTTCTCGAAGGACAAAAATCAGAAATTCCGTCACGGCAGAGGTTCCCCAAATCCTGACATCTGCTCTCTGTTTTGTCTGTGCAGATGTATAAATTCTGCCCCGTTCTGGTTTCACCACAGTCAGCCTTGGTAGTGTGGGTGTCTGTGTTCATTAACAGCAGAGCTGAATTATGACTAAGGTCCGCTCTCCTCCAGCAGCATAACTGGGTTGTTTCTCCTCCCAGCAGCCCACGCTGCTCCCAGAGGTGCCTTTAGAGCACATTAATGGATCCTCTGCTATTCAGGAGGAAAGTTATAGTTGTAGCAAAAGCTTCCTCTCAGCACTAAAGAAATAGGCCCAACTCCCATGCCAGTTATTGATATTTAAATACCAGACTTCTTGGATCTGGTGATTCACTATATACAGTGACAGTGCCCTCCTTCAGGCTGTAGCTCTAAAGACTGACTGAGTGAACGATTCAGAAAGGACCTGGAGCGCAATGGGAGAGCCAGCGCTCCTTGACAACTCTCTGAGGCACTGCAGTGTATCATGGGAGGACTGAGCCTGGTGGCATCTGAAGACATGGGGGATATCGACTCAGAGGTTTCTTGAATTGGCTTTTAGGCTTGTTCTCTCTGAACCTTCTGGTATGGTAATACATTGGTTTAATGGAAAATATCTAGAGACTACTCCCACTGCATGAAAAATGAAATAGGTAATCTATTGGCCCAAATAATTCAGCAGTGAAAATATGAAAACCGGGGGATGTGTAAAGGCAGTCAGTCAAACAGTTTAGTATTATCTAGACAGACAAAGCCTCTCTCAGTTATCACCGAACATGAAATGAATCTAAAGAGACCAATTTTCGGCAAATAATCAAGCCATTATCATTCATGACTCAATCACAGTGGAAATTACCAGGAGGCTCTGCTGGTGCCCAACAGAAGAGAAGAGAGTGACATGTGAGGAAACAAAAGGGCAGACAGACTGGTGGCATGATAATAATATCCAGTTTGTGGCTCTGTTGGGACGAGCGGCTCTGTTGGGATGAGTGGAGTATGGCAAGGTTTGGGCACTCTGCCATACCTGAGCCTCAGTCCAAATTAAATCGTGTAATTTTTCTCATTATAGTAAAGACCAAGCAAAAAAGGACAACAATCTATTTGGAGGCCATGTCTAAAGAAAATCACATCAACAGAGAATTTAGGACCAATGTTCCCTGTAAGCTGTGCACACTTGGTGAGCTAAATAATTTATCACACTGACCAAACAATAATATCTTATCAGTCATTGTTCCACTTTGTCCCTAGAGATTAAATTGATATAAGTAGGTTTGGAAGTCTGGGTGACAAATGCTAATCTAAGGCAGGGACTTTTGCCAAAGCTTTGAGTTTTGTGAAGTGACGCCCCCCCTGAGAGAGTGACGCACGAGGAAACAAAAGGGGCAAACAGACTGGTGGCATGAACAAATGTTGTTTGAACCAGTTTGGGACTGGTGTTGGTGGCCAAGGAAAGTGGGTTTGTGGTGCTGGGAGGTGACGGAGGGAGGAGAACAGGGGCATCAATTCACTGAAACCTGCATCTAATATTATTGGTCACCAAAACTTCCAAACCTGCTTTTATCAGCTAAATGTGACTGATGAGATATTATCATTTGTTCACTGTGATAAATTATTTGATCTAGGTAAGTTTTAATACAGGCATGTGGCTGATATGCTTATCCAGAGCAACTTACAATGAGCAGGTAGTGGTTCAGGGTCTTGCTCAAGGACACTTCAGCAGGACAAGTGACTGTAGATGGACACAGTATGGACTGTTGCTGGGCTTGAACCTGGGACCTTCTGGTTACAGGAAGGTCTGTCCACTACTCGGCCTCCCTGCCAGGTCACCAACCTTTCTTGTTACACACAGTTTAGAAGGGACAGTGGGTTTGAATGGGACGGGGTTTTTCAGATATGGCTTGATATGAATAAATTTTCCACATTTGTTGCTTGATCTTTGCAGTCCTTTATAAAGATTGAACCTATAAAATAAAAATTGGACTCACTTAGGCTAAGGTATGGCAAGTTCCCACACCTTGCCATACCCACTTGATGCTCATGGGATAGACTGGTGACATCAATAATGTTGTTTGTGAACCAGTTTGCAGTTTGTGTAGGGGCTGCTATTGGTGGTCAAGGAAAGGCTTGTTGAGGTGGAGTGTGGATGGTGTTTGGAAGGTGTTTGGATGGATGTTTGTATGGTGTTTGGAGGGTGTATAGATGGTAATTGGAAGAATGTTGATGGGTGTTTGTTAGATGGGTATTTGGATGGATGTTTGGTTAGTGTTTGGATGAGAGTGTGGATGGTGTTTGGATGGATGTTAGATGGGTGTTTGTTAGATGGGTATTTGGATGGATGTTTGGTTAGTGTTTGGATGAGAGTGTGGATGGTGTTTGGATGGATGTTAGATGGGTGTTTGGATGGGGAATTGGTGGTGTTTGCATGGTGTTTGGATGGTGTTTGGATGGCTGTTAGATGGATGTTGGGATGGGTGTTTGGATGGGAGTGTGGGTGGTGTTTGGATGGTTGTTAGATGGTTGTTGGGATGGGTGTGTGGATGGTGTTTGCATGGTGTTTGGATGGCTGTTAGATGGATGTTGAGATGGGTGTTTGGATGGGAGTGTGGGTGGTGTTTGGATGGTGTTTTGATAGTGTTTGGATGGTTGTTAGATGGTTGTTAGATGGATGTTGGGATGGGTGTGTGGGTGGTGTTTGGATAGTGTTTGGATGGTTGTTAGATGGATGTTGGGATGAATGTTTGGATGGGAGTATGGGTGGTGTTTGGATAGTTGTTAGATGGTTGTTAGTAGGGATGCACCGATCCGACTTTTTCAGTCCAGATACCGATACCGATAACTGGGCTTTGGGTATCGGCCGATACCGAGTACCGATCCGATACCAGTGTTTAATTAATAAACTGTAGGCTATGCCTCACTGTGTGGAAGAGACTGGGGTCATTCTTGACTTTAACATTGCTTTCCTAACTTTGTAAAACAAAATGTAACAAATAAATACATAGATATAAATGTACTCAATTGTTATTTATTATTAAAATAATAACTAATCATGCTCCAGCAACTTGGTAAAACATCTTCAAAATTAACAGGAATTACAATTCAAGTGTAAACCTTTTAAATGCAGCAACAAATTGGTCAGGAATTAAAATTCCAGTATAAAACAATACAACTGCATCAAATGAGAACAAAATGTAAACATTAAATCACAATTAAGTCACAAACTAGTGCAAACAAACTTGATAAATTAAATCACAATTCACACAAGTAGTATAAACAAGTAACTTGGTAAAAACAAAACATTCAAAATATGCAGAATAAGCCTAAATTACTGAAATAACTCTGGCTTAACTGGTAATCTTGCTTTATGAAACAGCCCTCAGAAAAAAAATCAAGGTATGTTAGTCTGACTATGTGTCGGCCGAATGGAGCAGCAGTACCTGACGAACACGGAAAACACTTTAAATCGTGTTGTGGCAGGAAACAACGTTGACCTACAGCCGAGTCCCTGTAAACCTTGGATTTATGAATGGAGTCTGGCTGGACGCGCCGATTGTATAATTGGTGGAAAACTACTTTACCTCGCAGGTTAAATGGCAGCCTGCTCGGCCGCGCGGTGACCCGGGAGAGTTTAAACATATAACCGAGACAAAGTATTCATGCAGGTGTGTTTTTAACTACCGAGCATCAGCACCGACCCCCGGTGACCTCACCCCGACCCCCGGTCAGCTCACCCCGACCCCGGCTCTGTTATGAGGGTTGGGCGCCAGGTTAGCTTGTTAGCCTGGATGCTAGCTGCGGGAGGCTCGCGCCCCACGAGCGAGAATTCAGTGCGGGAGACGCTGCGCGCGGCAGGCGGGATCCTCCGGAGCTGCTGGACCGGAGGAGCCACCAGACGGACCGAAGGCAAATGGCCGGGTCTACCGGCGCGCTGCTGACGCATGACGTAGTATGCGCACGTAGACATAAACACAGAATTGAATTGAATAGATCGGCCCCATTGTCACCGATACCCGATCCAGCTATTTGAGTCAGTATCGGACCGATATCCGATATCAGTATCGGATCGGTGCATCCCTAGTTGTTAGATGGATGTTGGGATGGGTGTTTGGATGGGTGTGTGGGTGGTGTTTGGATAGTTGTTAGATGGTTGTTAGATGGATGTTGGGATGGGTGTTTGGATGGGTGTGTGGGTGGTGTTTGGATAGTGTTTGGATGGTTGTTAGATAGTTGTTAGATGGATGTTGGGATGGGTGTTTGGATGGGTGTGTGGGTGGTGTTTGGATGGTGTTTGGATGGTTGTTAGATAGTTGTTAGATGGATGTTGGGATGGGTGTTTGGATGGGTGTGTGGGTGGTGTTTGGATGGTGTTTGGATGGTTGTTAGATAGTTGTTAGATGGATGTTGGGATGGGTGTTTGGATGGGAGTGTGGGTGATGTTTGGATGGTTGTTAGATGGATGTTGGGATGGGTGTTTGGATGGGAGTGTGGGTGATGTTTGGATGGTTGTTAGATGGATGTTGGGATGGGTGTTTGGATGGGTGTGTGGGTGGTGTTTGGATAGTGTGTGGAGACAGTGGCTGGTTGGTGGTGTCTGGATCTGCTGTTTGGATAGTGTGTGGATGGAGTGTGGTTGCTGGTGTCAGCGTGGCTCTAATCAGCTGCTGGCAAGCGGATGAGCGGGCGGTCTCTCCCCGCGGCGGCACCCCGGGTCGGAAGCCGGTTTGAAGTTTAATGATGCCAGCTGCCAGCTCCGCCAGGCTGTGAGCACTAACGAGCTGGCACCGGCGGCGGCTCGGGCCGCGGCGGCAGCACCTGGAAATGTAGCACACGTTTCAGAGGGGCGGGGCTCCACCGGGGCTGTCGAGGGGCCTGCTGGAGACCCAGGACGGCACCGAGAGGCCCGGATCTCTTTGAAGAGCGCCCCAATTTCCATATTTCATTACGCACTGCTGACTGACAAGGCCCAGCCAGATGTTCTATTTTCAGCTATTTAAATTTTGACCTGCTTTCCTACCATGGATGCAAAAAGAAAAAAAATAGATTTAATCAAAACACAGATGCCAAGGATGATGGGAACTTGGAATTGGTGTGTCTGCTGGTTTTTGTCATCATTCTCCATGCCTTTCCATCCGAATAAGAGTGTTGAGAGAAGAGTACCATGCAGAAAATTGTTGCTATTCAACTTAATCAGGAGGTACATTCCCTTTTTTACATTTCAGGCATTTAGCTGACACTCTTTTCCAGAGTGGCTTACAATGAGCAACCAGGTAGGGGTTCAGTGTGTTGCTCAAGGACACTTCAACAGTTGGGCTCTTGGTTGCTGCAGGGATAAAACTCTAGACCTTGTCTCTCACTGAGACAGTCTCTTTAACGACTAGGCCAGCGGGCCGCTGAGGCGGCTCCAAAGTGAGTGATGCATGCTCAGAAACATCACATAAAGCATGCACACACTCCCTTTTTGTCCCTGAGATATCTGGGAAGATTAATTCCAGTGATATTCTTCTTGAAATGGCTGTTAAATTGCGGTGTCCTTACTCAATCCCTCACTCAAAAATACATCGACAACCCTGACCTTTTTGTGCGTCTGCTGCAAATGGCACTTTGTCACCCTGAGTGAGCAAGCTCAAGGATCAGTGTGATTGTGTTGGAATAAAACATCTATAGATGGACTCCCTCTCTGTGTGTGTGTGTGTGTGTGTGTGTGTGTGTGTGTGCGTGTGCATGTGTGTGTTCATGTCCATGTTTGGGTTACATGAGAGTGAAACAGGGAAACTCTGTAAAAGAGAGGAATGGGGAAGAGTGAGAGAGACAGGGAGGAAGAGAAAGAAGAAAAGAGAAGGAGGATAAAGAAAGCAACTTTGGGCTGAAGACCAAATGGTAAAAAAAAAAAAAAAAAAGAATGAGAGGCAGAATCAGAGGGAGAAAAGCATTCAGTCGTCACTGAACACGGCTCACAGCGGGGATGAGTAAACAGTTTATCCCTTCAGTTAACACATCTGTGAGTGTGTGTGTGTGTGTCTGAGAGAGTGAAAAAAGAGAGGTAATTGAGAGGTAACTAAGGCACTATGGGGGCAATATTGCCACAGAGATAAATGTAGATCACACACATCACTGTTTATTCTCTTGGGATACTGAGACACAGCCAGCTCACATTTCTGCTTGACGTGATTCTGTTTGAAATATCTGTGGAATGAATAAATGAAAAGTGTGTTTTTTGTGTGTGTGTGTGCCCACTGCAGACACATTGGACTTTGCTATAGTGTGTGTTTGATTGGCACAGAACATATTGAAGAAAATTTGTGTTCTTCAACTCTGTGGTAGATACATAGTGAACATAGGCGTCGGAGAGATAAGGTGACAAACTGTCAGTGCTTTTAGACGAGAAGAAATGTTAAGTGTGTTGGAAGAGATACCACTGGTTTTACAGTTTTTTACGATTGCTAGCAACCTTTTATCAGTTCTGTAGTCACATTTTCATAACTCTTAACACAGTTAGCACAACATCGGTCTGTTGTGGGCCATACCATTAACACATTTCTTGTTCCTTTGACACAAAATGCATTCAGTGAACACATTTTAAAAACTCTTGAATTTCTTTTACACACAAGCTCAACCAAGACCAAAACTATGGATTTTTACTGCCAAATTTACAATTGCTTTCACACTGTATGTCAGAACAGATAACCTCATGTTCTAAACCTAACTTATAGGCTACAGTTGAAGTGAACAGCAGTTCACATTGTACATTGAAACACAAATATATGTCCTATATTTTTTTATTGCTATTACGTAAGAAACAGCTGATTGAAGTTATGCAAATAGACCAATCACAGCTGAACACTGCCAGGGGTGGATAAGGCACGCCAAAAGATACTTCCCATGGTGCATAGCCAGAGAAAATATAAGGAGTGATGTGGACGAGAACATGTGGCCAAATGCAGAAGACCGGGTAGATTAGAAAAGGACTGTGTATTTTATTTTTTTTTTCTTCTGTGCCTTTCTCTTTTTGTATATTTTATTTTTACACAACTGTAACCAGCAGCTATATTGCAGATTTTTGTTGATCTCTTGCAGTAATTTCCTATTGCAAATACTGTAAAGCCTTTACTGCAGCAATTCTGTCACTTATTCCTTTTTCATATACTGTACATTCTATAAAGTAAAGATGAGTCATTCACTTTTGATATAGAATGTTTGCAAAAAAGAAGATAAAAATGCATACATTTACTACACTCAACAAAAGAAAAATGTAGAGTGACTTCAAAAGAAACTGCAGTGCGAAAAACAATTGACTATCAATATACTGTCTATTGTATAAAGGTAGAACTGACACATGTAAAGTGATGCATTGTCTGTAATATCATCTACTGTTAGTATTTTGTATGTCATTGTGCTGTGATTGACTAAATGTTCCTGTTGGAAGAAAACATGTGCTAGAGTTTTGAAAGAATTATTTGATTTTGAGACATGTTTGCAGTGTTTTGGTAGAGTTAGTGTATTTTGACAAAGTATTCTTGCATTTTGAAAATTAGTGTTGGTGTTTAGTTTACAATATGTGATTTTGACCATAAAATTAACTGTTTTGCCAACTGTGTGTTGTAGGTGAGTTGGTGTGTGAAGAGTTTAGAAAAAGTATTATAAGTATTGAAAAACGCTTGCTAGCGATCGTAAAAAACTGTAACAGCCCAGTGTATATGGCGTGTGTGTGTGTGTGTGTGTGTGTGTGTGTTCAGTCTATGATGTCTGTAGGTAGTGAGGGGTTGAGTGAAAAGGGAGAGTGGCAGACAGAGAGTTGGTAGATGTGTGATTTCATTTCTCCAGTTAGGGCAAAAAAAAAAAAAATCTATTCAAATATATATTTTTATGTTTAACAACTTAAGCAAATGTAAACTCCCAATCCTTTCTTTAATTAGAATTCTATCTTGCCACTTTTTAGTCTTTCTCCCTCAAACAAGTTTCAGTCAAGTCATTTTTCCATAATTTTTTCTTGCTCCACTACTCCCCCCTCCCTGACAGTAAAAAAAAAAAAATGCTAAAGAGCTCTCTGTGGAGAATCGGGCTGGGATTCATCCCATGTGCATGCAGCATCACAGGTTCAAGTCTGCTTACTGACCTTAATCCTCCAAGCTGCTTCCTGGCGCCAGAGGAATGAAATGAGACGGGATGAGATGAAACTTTAATGATCCCTTTAATGAACCCTGGGGGAAATTGTTGTAATTGAATGGACGTGAGGAAGGGGAGGAATGAGCAACAGAGAATAGTTCTGGGACCAGTCTGGGTGTTTGATGTTTCCTCAGAGTCATCCTGGTAGAGAGAACATGAACAATTCAACTCAATTAAATGATAAAACTGCATCCCAATCAACAGCCAATTTCCTCTTTCGCATCCTGTGACACTTTTCATGACTGAGTGAACTAGAAACTAGAAAATGTGAATATATCATTTAGGTAATCTCTGATTTATTTCCTATTAAAATAGGAAGTACCACCAAACTCAACAATTTAAAAAAGTCTCCCAAAAAAGAGGCGAGAGAACTAAGACTTGAACCTACAGTGTCATCAAGATGGAAAATCTCCAGGATAAATCGGGGAAAGATGGTAAAGTTAGCAGTCATAGCACCCAGGGGGATTTTCTAGGGACAAAGGGACATTTTCTAGTGCATAACTAATAACAATAACAATAGTAATAATAGTAATAATAATAATAATAATTTGATTTATATAGAATTCATCTAAAAGCAGAGTTTACAATGTGTTTTTGGTATAAAAACAAACAGAAAAACAATAAAAAATAAAACATTCAAAAGAAAATTGTCTAAAATAAAATGAATACATAAAATGAAATTTAAAAAAACAAGAAACGACACAAGCATAATCAACACTATTACAGAATGCAGCTCCCTTTAAGCAGCAGAAACATGGTCAGCAACATCACCGCTGCGATCTGCTCGACTTTCTTTTCAGCGAAGGTTATAATTTCACAAATTAAAAAGAAAACAAACATTAATTTCAGCGAGCTAAATGTCATGTTTATTTCTGAGTAATGTCAGTTGCTGAACGTGCATGATCACACGGCGATGAAAAGAGGCACGAGGCAAAAGAGACAAGAAAACACTGAGGATAAAATAGTTGAAAAGAGAAGACAGGAGGATAGCAGTTATTCAGTATTCATGACCATTTGCTCAGATGACACTCCTGCTACAGAGGAACATACCAGTAGACCATCTGGGCCTGTACCAGTTATCTACTGGTGAGGAGAAGATTACAGTACAGTCCTCCACGCACTGTAGTGTGTGTGTGTGTGTGTGTGTGTGCGTGTGTGTGTGTGTCTGTGCGTGTGTGTGTGTGTGTGTGTGTGTGTGTGTGTGTGTCTGTGCGTGTGTGTGTGTGTGTGTGTGTGTGTGTGTGTGTGTGTGTCTGTGCGTGTGTGTGTGTGTGTGTGTGTGTGTGTGTGTGTCAAGGCTGACTAAAACCAAGCTACAGACACGGAAATAACTTCATAAACTGATAAAACACTTTAATGTGTGGAGAAATGAAACCATTCTGAAATGAAATGAAATGAATTAAATTATAGCTCAAAAACTCAATGGAAAAAAACAAAAATCAAATAAAAAGTTATTTTTTTAGTTTTTTTTAGTTTTGGTGAAAGCCCAAATGACAGGAATATAAGAGTGAACTGAATAAAGTTGCACAATTGCTATCATTACCATATATAATTGTTTAGTTTTATTGTTATAATATATGCATTTTTTGAGGTGATTCTCCAACAATGTCTAAGCTACATGTGGATTTCTTTTTCATATTATAGAACAGAAAAAAAACAGCCACTTCTGCCATATCCTGCTTGGCCGTGACACTTAAAACTCAAAATGAAAATCAAAAACAAAACAAAAATCAATGCATATTACCAAGCTATCTGTGCATGTATATGGACATGCAGTTGTAAAACAGAAATACCAACAGGTGCATCATGTGTGTTGGTCATCATTCCCTCTCTCTCTCACTCACACACACACACACACACACCCAATGAAACTCATGCAGGTTCTAAATACATGTTAGCATAGAAGCATTATGTTATGTATGAACGCTGCGTGATTTCCTGCTCTTCCCTGGTCGTGGACGGCGTGACCTCTGGCGTGGCCTTCACAAGACAATTTGCAGCAGCAGCAGCATTCGCCTCGTGTTATTTTCCCCTCATTATTTTTTTTTCACCGGTGTACCTTGCAGGGCAGCGAGGAAGAAAAGTCTGGATTCAACACAGGGGTCGAGGGTCGGGAGGAGGAGGGCAAAGACGCGGGTCAGATCGGTTCTACAGTCGTGTTCGGCCAACATCCTCTGAGAATTCACTGCCACGGAGCCGTTTGACCTCTGAACCCTGCGGCTGTCACTCAAAGCCTGTCCCTTATCTGGTAGGTGGGAAGGCGAATGATTAGGAAAAGATCCTCACCCCGTCATAATGGACTACGGGACACAAAACATTAAACATGAATAATTAGGAAGAAAATCGATGATGCTCTCCACATTCCGTTACAAACATTATCCTGAGCCATTATCTATTAGCCAGAGTATACTGACACAACAAGGTGTCACTGGACGTCCATTTTCACCGTCTAATAAAGCACAAAGCACTTGTGGAATAAAGTTTTAAGTTGGTTAATCATAAGATTGTTATGTGATAGCTCTTGTCTAGACCTTGAACATTCATTACTATCACTAGCTACTTACTTGGGATTCTTTTAGATTGTATTCTTCAGATCAAAGCGATATCTCTAGTTACAATATGGTTAATGATGCAAAATTTAAAGTTAAAAGTCAAGTTATCTATTTTTTTAAAGGTAACAGTACCTAAACTCCTTGGTTTGCAAAATGACTTTCACAGACTTGATCCTCTGTATTGTAAAGATATGAAACGGTAAAGTTGAGATAAGTTTCTTCCAAAATGGATCTAATCTAAATGGATACCTTTATGCAATTTAACTGTTCATTTATATCAAGTGCAGCTTTTGTTAATTTTTCTCTTGCCCTACAGCTCTGTAATTTGACATCTGTTCACTTTGGATATGTGCATACCAAAAAGTCCAAGTGTGAACTGTTTTGCTATGCTAAACTCAAATAGTGTTTAATCTCTACCAATGACATAGATTGATAAAATCCAGATCTAGTGTCATGAGATGTGTTTCCTACAGTTCGAGTGGCAGTATGAAATGAGAAAACGCTTCTGAAAAACATTTGTTTTTCCTAATTTCAAAGTACCATCCAAGTGATGATTTACTTCAGTGTTTGGTTTTTGTAACTCTGAAGGGTTCCTCAACATTCAGCCACCAATACTGGCTGCCCAGTGACACAGTGTGTCACTGTGTCGCTTTCATTTCGCTTCCATTAAGATGAAAATCATGGCCTGCTTGAAAAAATAACTGAAAGAACATGGGGAAACGCAGGGTTTTTTGTGTTCTTGTCATTTTCAAGAAGTTATTTGAGCTAATAGCAGTAATTTGGAATTCTTAAAAAGCCTGAGTGTTCAGAGTCAAGCCAGGGTGAACGTGCTGGAAAATGTAAATGTTGTTCCAAAGTGAAACATTGCGTTACACACTGTGCCACAAGTTAACTTTTAACTCGGCTGAGAAAAGCTCAGCCTCTGAGAGGGTAGGTGAAGTTTCAGACGTGGGTTTCTATTCAAATATGAAGGTCTCCTTGACATTTTCTGCACTGCGTTGGCTGCTCATCCTTGTCGCATTTTTCCGAGCTGCAGAGATGAACAGCATGACCTGTTGACATTTACAAACTCATCTGGCGGAGAGCGATGGCATTCTATAAGGAGAAACACCTCTGCACGTCCCTCTGAGTCCTGCTGCCACTGCTCAGTGGAACACATGAACAAGTTATTGCTTTATTCATCAAATATAAATCAACCTTTGCAGACAGAGTGCAATGTTGTCTTTCACTCTCGCTCTTCCCGTTTTAAGTCTGCAACTAAAGCATCTCCTGACAGCTTGGGGACTAATGCTGCAGCACAGCACTGGGCAGATGGTTAGGCCTTGTAAACTGGACTAAAGACTGGCAAGGCTGCATTACCGAGTCATCTGGACTGTCACAGCTGCCACCAGAGGGAGCTCAGTGTTGTGAAGTAACCAGGCTCAAGTATGCCTCTTCCATACCGATAAGTCTCTGGACCGCAGCCAGGAATACTGTGCCATGTAACGCAGTGACAGCTGGGTTAAGGCAGGACGAAGGCGACATGAGGTGAGAGCCGACCCCTTATAGTTAGAGCAGAGTGCAGAGCATGACATAACTGAACATGTGTGGAAGGTTGTCTGCATGGTAATGCAGACAGGTATTTATAGGATATCTTTGACAGTGAAAAAATATGAGTCAAAAATATGACCCGAGATCAAGGACATGGAAAAACAAACGAAGATGTCCACAACTACTGAGTTACAAGAAATGAGACCGATTCTTTTCTCTGTATGGAGGAGAAAAGACTCCTTCACTTTATTGACAACCATCAACAATGAGGAAAAAAGGGACGCGGTTTGAACGAGTCGATGGGATGCGAGTTGGAAAACTCAAACAGATAGGAAACATTGTGCGGTGTTAGCCTCTTTGCATCCATTGGGTTTTAGGGAGGAAGTTCATGTGGTGCTGTGCGGATCAGCTGATATTTTCAAGCCTTTGGTCGAGCAGTTTGGATCTTAGAAGTCAGGGCCATTCTTCTTCAGCTTGCTGTAGTCCATGTTAACTGCGTAGAACTGTGAAAATACATAAAACAACTTTAAGCTCAGACATTTCAGGACCCATTACTACACACTTAGGAAGATAGATATAGCAGATAAATGGTGTTTTAGGGTGCGTGGCACAGCATAATGTGTAACCCCCCCCCACCCCCCCACCCCATGTTACAGAATTTAATACATGTCAAAGCACTAATGCAATCCCAAAGGTGTTCTATCAAATTATGTTCTTAAAAAAACTCCTTTGTAAATTTTGTCTGGTAACCGATTTGTGGCTGTTTACTCCAAACTGATATATCTGGAGCTCCCTGGAAACTCCTACTCTTATTTCTGAGGAGCCTAAGCAGTTAATTGCTTGATCAGATTTGTTACCGCAGGTTAATGTTAACCAGATTATGTAGTTTGATTCATTCAATCCAGGGATTACTCAAGAGCTCAGCAACATGTCTGGCACAAGTCCATACTACATAATCCCTGAATGTGCCCGACTACCTAAACTCTTCAGAGCAGAGCATGGTACAGTCAGAATTTGGCAAAATATGATGATTATGTTACGACTGAGAAGTGACTGAGCCACACCTTGTACTGATCAGTTGGGGCCATCTTGTTCCAGGGCTCTGGGTTGTTCTTGCGGTCCCAGCTGTAGAGAGGGGACAAAAGGTACAGTTTGTAATGTATATTGACAAGATACTACACCAGTAACTGTCATTTGGAGGAGCTTACAAGTGAACATAGGAGTGTAATCACTGATTTACTGAGATCATCACAACATTGTGCATGTAATGTAATGTCTGCTTCCTTGCATCCTTTCTTGCCTCCAAATCCTATCACATATAGAGACATATATACCCCCCACACCCACTTTAAAAAAGAGGGGTAGGTAAAGGTAGAAGCATGTAGATGACACAAGGAAGACTTCCAGTTCCTGAGACATCACTGAAGTCCTTACCAGACATCAGGGTTTCTCAGGCCCAGACGAGCGAGGTACATCATGGACATGGCAGCCCCTCCACCGATGAAGATGAACAGGGGGATCAACTGTGGGCAACAGACAGGATGGGTAAGAAGCCTTATTAGGGTTAGCAATTAATGAGGGACAGTGACAGCTAAGGCAAAACTAACAGTAAAAAGTAAAGTAGTAGTGAGAACATTACAATCACATAAACATTGAAAGGTAGTGCGTATTGCAAACAGTGTACTGCACAACTCGCTAAAGCACGTAAATAAAATAGCTTGGTAACTTGGTGTTCTCTAAAAAAATAAAAAGGGTAACGTGGGTGATTTTAACAGTGTGCCAATACACTGTGTCCTCACTGTACCCGTCTTGTCCTTGAGGATCACAGATAGCCATAATGTGACGAAATGGGCCTTTCTGAGCCAACTTGCTGTCTAACATAACCGTCTACATATATGGCGTTGGTTACACAAGTCAAAAAACACCAGATCTACAGAAATAACATAACTGTGACTCAGAAATTTCTGTTTAAGAGGGTAACGGGAACAGTTAGCTCGCAATGCTAACGTCTCCTAGCCAGCTAAGTTGCTAACCAGTAGTTGCTGTTTACTACAGCAGGCCCCTTCCCGGCTAACGAGCTGCTAACGTCAGTGAAGGCTTGACCTGGTTTGACTCCGAGGCATCATCTGCCATAAGTCTCGGCAAAAGTGACAACATTGAAAATACGTATTAGTCGATAAATATCAACTAATAAAACTAACAATGAGCCATCCACATACATGTAGCAGGTTATTTTGAAGTCACGGTTAACGTGACATTAACGCTAGCTTGCTAAAGCTAGCCACGCTAACTAGTTTAGCTACGTTAGCCCCAAAAATCCACAGATTTTGCCAATTCAGATTTGGCCTGCTAACGCGAGTGTTTCTCAAATGTAATAAGATTGTACTTACTGCTGGGTGGTTTCTGAGTTGTTTGCTGACTGTACTTAGCATTCTGGCGTCTGTAGGGTTTACTTCTCCCAAACTGTACAGAAATAACCGGATTTAGAGCAGTCTTGCCAGCAGAGCGCAGGTTAATCTGCGGAAACAGGCGGAGGAAAGGCCGAGGAAAACACAAGTTAGGTGCTTGATTTACTGCCTGACTGTCAGTATTTCAAAACACACTCTTATAAATTATTATGAGTACGTTTATGTCATACCGTATTTGACAAATAATAATTTTGCAAATAATTTTGCACTATTTCATCAGTTTGCTGCTCTGCAGTGTAAATTTTTATTTCCTTACTGCATTTTCTTCTGGCATATGCCGTTGTGGTTGCTAACGAGATGCCACAATTTCTAATTTCCAAAACGTATTTTGGTAATCAATAGGCTACCAATCGTTATGACTGTTGATCTTTATTTCATTAATCGTTTATGCTCTACAATCCAAAAGGCTGTTTTAATCCTATTAACCATATTATAATCTGTATCACTAACTCTATCTCATGTTGCTTTACTCCTCTTTCCAGAAATACAATTTTACGCATCTTTCATATTAATGTTTTGCCTATATTGCCAACTAATGAATGACATGTCGCTTTAAACCACTGATCCTACTGGCCGAGATGCCAGAAATAGAGTTTACTCGCTGTGTTTACTCACAGGTGTGAGCTGGTTAACTGTCAACATGACAGCAGGTGTCGCTGTTGTGCTTCATCTGAGGGAAACGACTCGCAGTGCCTGTGTGTGAACATGCCACCTGTTTTCTAACTGCTGTCTCTTCAATTCTTTCTTGACTGATCGTCTTTGATGATTTTCACGTGCCTCGACAAACTAATTTATATTTCAGAAAATGCTTTGTTTTCTTTCGGTTGGTAGCCTACTCTGAAATTATTGTGCTATTTGGGTAAATGTTACCTTCATAAATAGTACTGAAATACACTCCCACTATCAGAAGGTTCTTACTGTAAATATTTTTATGAATCCTGGTTAAAACAAATGTTTAAGGAGGCTATGTAAATATTACTTTGATTAGAAAAAAAAAAATCATAGATCATTCAGTGCAAACACAGAATGATCTATATTATAAATTGCTGGGGTGTTCTGTTAATAGTTTGTCAATTATCAATTAAAAAAAAAAAGTTTGGAGGCCTTGTTGTCAAGATCGGAGTAACACAAAATGGTGGTAATACACTATTGTAATAAAAAGGAATGCGAATGTTAAAGAATTTTTCAATAAAAAATCAATACAGTGAACAGTAGGCTAGCTTAAAAAAAAAAGGTGTTTGCGTGGGCAGAGACTTTTAATCCTAGGCTATTGATGATGATTTCCACTGGTCATTAATATTGAATCACTGGTCATTTTACAGCAGCTTTGAACGTGATGCAGCCATCGATTCAGAGATGGGGACTGCAACTATCTGTTTTTATAATCAATGATATGAATGAGCTGTGTGTGTAATGGGGAAAAGAAAAAAGAAAATCACCAACAACAGTTGTGCAGGTTGGTCTGAAATATCACAATTTCCCTTTTATGGCGAGCCATTTTCCACTTGTAGAAAAAAAAAAAAAGTAAAAACAATTCAATAGTAAGATTGGACATAACACAACTGGCTACAGACAACCGTTTATATTTTATAAATGACATGACACTTGGCTCATTGATTGCCAAGAAATAAACTACATACGTGATAATTATACATTTTCTAGCAATTGACAATTTAGTGTCAACTCCTTTACATTTTCTGTAGCTGGTTTTGTGTCGATGTAAAACTTGCACATGTTTTGTAAACCAGGCATTCCTTGGTGATAAGTTCATGAGTTAAATGCTGGAAATGTATTTCTTAGGCCTTGTTTGGTTCAACGTCCATCCAAAAAAAGTGCTGGCTTCAAAAACAATAAGGATTTAGCTTAGATTTTTTTTCTCAACCCGTTTCTTTCATCCAGTCCCAAATCCTCCAACAAAAGCATGATATCTTGTGGTCAAAGTAGATGTTAATGCCTCCTGACCCTTCAGTCAGGCCTTGATCCCAAGTAGAAGATGTCTTTCCAACATATCAAAAGTACACAACACAAGTCAGAGTGGAAACTACAGGGCTTCTCTTTTCAACACAGTTAAGTTAAAAATAAAACTGTACTCGGACAAATCATAGGCACAGACGCCTGTACAAGATGTCTTAAGAAAATAAGATACTGGCTATAGAGTTCTGTCCATTTGGCCTGCTATTTTTCTGCCTATCGCGTATTCCAGATGTTTTAGTGCGTCGTCTTCTTGGGGGTCTTGCCGAATTTGGCATCCAATCCGAGACCTTAAACGAGAAAACACAGTGCGATTAATCTCCAAATTCTCCAAATATGTCACTGTAACGATTTATTGAGATATGCCCATATGGACGCAGAACTTTCCAGTCAACCAAAAGGTTTTCAAGGGAAATTAAGCCAATTTCAAGGGACAGTATTCCCGAATTGGACCACATAAAGAACCAAACAGATAGCTGTCTAGGACCACACATGGGATGGCTTCAACCATATTTTTTGCTAGCATTATAATCAATATAATCTGTCATCAGGACTAATTTCACAGTGATATATTAATAAGAAAATTCTACATGTCCAGGAGCAAAAGATGGAGAGAAAAAGATAGAGGGACAAACTGAAACAGTGACATTAAAACCAGAAAGAAAGAGTTTAAGTCAGTATTAATTCTCACCAAGGAACACCAGGACGGTTCCAAACCACTGCATGGTACTTATAACGTTGCCAAACAGAATAACAGAGCCGAGGATGGTGAAGAACTTCCTAGTGGTGGTGACGATGGAGCAGGTCAGCGGCCCGAAGTACACCACCGTCATGAAGATGAAGGTCTGGCAGAGGATAAAAAATAAATAAATAAAGGATTGTAATCATGGATACCCACTGCCAGGAAGGTAGTCTTGTCATAGCATTCTCCCCAAGACATTTCTCAAAGTATCCTTCTCACAATAAAACTTTACCCCTCCTGTCATACAGCTACACCCACCATACCAACCCTTCCATCCATCCATCCACCCACCTGGCCCAAAGCACTGGTGAGTCCAAACAGAAGAATATTGTAGAAGATGCTGGGGTGACGCTCAGTAAAACTCAGGAACTCCCAAACCTCCCCGGTCCACAAAACAGCTGAGAGCAGACGGGAAGAAAGCATCAACAGGAATTAATGTAAATCTGACAACACGGGAGAAAAAAACAAAGCACCCATAATTTATTCCATTCTGATAATCTCTTTTTCTCTAATCCCTTTTCCTTTGGCCACATTGTCATATTCTCTTTCCTAGTGTAGCGGTGTTGTTGTTGACTCAAATTTGCTGAGAAAATTAGATTTGGTTTCAAAGTGTGGGCATAGAGCACTACCAAGTGGTGAAATACAGTAACAACAGTTAGATGAAAACAATTTGTGGAAAAACCATACCTTCGTGGAATTGTGAATGAGTGGAGGTGTGAACATATCTTAGTATCCTGGTTAATATTATATCCAAGGTATCTAATGTAGGTTTATTATAATGACAAAAAGCATTGCTGTACAGGTTATCTAAAGGTTTCCGAAAGCCTAATTTTATACTTTTTAATGCTGCCTGGAATCAAATTTAACACCAATTTAAAAACCTAAATGAAGAAATAAATCTGGCAAAACCAGACTATTTCCTATTTAACACAGCTCATGAAAGTTCTGAAACTATAAATGGGCAGTATGGAAAAAGAGCAACAGCAAATTAATTGTTAATATGTTTTGTATATTGTCTTACTAACCCTGCTCTGTGTTCATTTAAAAGGGAACATGCAGCTCAAAGAAATCAGTCATTGCATAGTGAAAAAATAAGACCTCTACTAACTGGATTTAAGATGCATTATTCCTTTTTAAGCCTTCAGTTCAGAAGATGTAAGACTTTTTCAGACTTTTCAAGGACCCGCAGATACCATGCTGTAAATGGGACATGATGTCTATATGTGCGAAAGAATAATACTCAAGTATCCCATATAATAAAGGGGCATTGGTGGGCATGTAAACATAAACGACAGTAGCAGAATAGCTCCATATCTGGTTATGAGTGAGAGCGCTATCAAGTTGTGACTTTCTCCGTGTTTGGTAGGGATCACAGTTGACTCACCTAGTCCCAGCACCAGGGTGGACCACATGTTGATGTTCAGCATCATGTGGTAGGCGCTCGTCTGGAAGCGAGCCCTCATGTGGTCCTGGGCCACACCGGTCAAACCGTCCATCGTCAGAGAGAGCAGCTACGATGCAGGGAGAGAGAGAGTGTTACACCAACAATCCTTGAAACAAATGTCATGGGTATGTCACAGTAATTATGAGTGATTTCATCTGCACTCACCAACAGAATCTCCCCGAACCCAAAAACGTGGTCTTCTGCGGTGGCCGAGCTCTTGTTGGGTTTGTAGAGGAACAGAGCCACACCGCTCACAATCAACAGCACACACAGGTATTTAGCCAGCGGGTATTTCTTCCTCAGTATTGTCACACCGAGGATCATCACTGCAACAACACAACAATACGATGTATAGCATAGGGTCATCGCTGTGTTTTGGGCTCAGTTCACCATAGATAACACGTCAGGCCATCACCCTTGAGAGTGGAACATATGGATGGTGAAAGTGTGTGTGTGTGTGTGTGTGTGTGTGTGTGTGTGTAACGAGATAACCAATCCGTGTGGGGCAAGAAGTAACCTTCATGTGCAAACAGAACATACTGATACTGTAGCATGAGACCTGCCACGTATGCTCTCCATATGGAAAGCTACAGGTTTGTAAGGGAGTTCCTTACTGGTCAGTTTATAAATAATGGTATGATATCAGAATCTCTTTTATTTGCCAAGTACAATGGGTGCGCAGGTAATTTGACTTGGTAAATATGATGTATATTAGTGTGTAAGGCCTGGCAGGGCATAGCTGAGAGGGCATAGCTGAAAGGCCAAGTGTTAAAATATGATAACAGTAAATGTAAATGAATCCCCTCTCAAATCTTTTCACTGAGAGCCACCATATCCCTAGTCTTCAGTGCTCTTCTAGTGCTCCAGTGATTAGTAGTATTGAATAGTCCCAAAGAATGAGAAGTATTTGACTTCACCTTATAGTGATTTGAACGTTACGAACAGATTGAGTGCATCTTTACGTTTTTTTAGTTTTTTTTTTAGCATAAATCAACACTTTAAGGGATTCGATCTCATATCTCATATCATCTCCTTCTCTCACTGATGTGATGTTTTTGTTTTATTGATGTGATGCGATTTGTTTTCATTGATGTGATGTAATTTGTTTTACTGATGTGATGTTGTGTTTTAATTGGCGAGACCAAAAACAATTTCCCTGCCTTGGCGGGACAATAAAGTTGTATTCTACTCTATTCTATTCTTTATGAAATGCTTGTCATTTCCAGTAGATATGTTATCAACTAGCCTCTTAAGAGAGGTCATGGTAACTGCAGCTAATATTCCTTCTATCATTCAGACATGTTCTGTGGGTGGTTTGCAGGGCAGAGAGCAGAAAGCTGATAAGAGTAATCAAATATACCTGGTATGGGCTTGCAGGACTTCCCCAACACCTATCACAAGAAAGAGACTGTTTTAGGATACGATAACACCAACACTCTTCAAGGAATGAGGATACACCGTCCAGAGGATTCATGTTAACCAACTAACTTTACATATCTAAAAAGAACAGACTCGCCTGTGTGGGGTAGTTCACATACTGGAGGGCAGAGTTACTGGACACCATGGCTCCGAGGTAAGAGAGGGAACACAAGCCATAGAGCCAGCTCTTGGTGTGATCCGGTCTGGAGCCCTCAAAAAACTGGATCACTGATGGTGAAGGGGAGAAATTGGGAAAGAAAAAGGAGATATAATTGCAAACTTTAAACAGCTTTTTAGGTAACTTAAGGTAGAATCTTACTATAAGAATTGATTATAGGATTTACATGTAGTCCCAAATAAGTTGTCCAATGCAAATTTAAAAGATTGGTGTAGAAAAAATGATTTCATAACTTTTCTAAGATGTTATCTGGCTGCACCCCAATCTCAAAAATGTAGTTAGGGTGCAGCCCCTCCAGTTCATAATGATTTTTTTTCAGATGTGCCTATTCTTTACACCATTTACTTACAGATCTGAGCAAACACAGCATTGATGATGCACTGGATGAAGACCAGCGTCTGGGCGAATCGAAACGTCTCCTTCTTTTCCCCCTGACCATATTCGCCTCGAGTGCTGGAGAAATCAGAGAAACAGCAGAGTGTTGAGTGCAGTACAACACAGACGCTGACAAGGGGGGGGGGGGTACTTTCATGAGACCCCAAGCTGGAAAAGGCCCTTCAGAAAGGAGAGGCGACACTGTACTAAGTTACATGTGACAGGGTGGGGGGCCCAGTGGGGTATCTTGCAGGGGGACACAGAATTTCTAGCAGCACCCTTGCTTGTTGGTGACAACAGACAGTTGTAATCAAGGAGTTCAAAACACATAAGAGACAGTGGCTTCAATGTTGTACCATATGAAATGAAAGAAAATCATTCAACTTTATGAGGAAGTGGGCCTGGATGAGCCACCAGTTTCGAGTCATCCTTTTGAAACCAGATATGATCTCTCTCCCTCTAGTGACTTAGGCAACAACATACCATGTGTGTCATGACTCTGTATGTGATATGCAATTGAGGCTCAGCTGCACCTACTTTATTCACCCTCACTAGAGAACCATGAATGAGCATTGTTACTTATTTGTTTACAGATGCATATCAAAGTTTGAAATGTTAAGTCATTAAAGGATAAGATAATGTTAGCTGTGGTGGGATGGCAAGGGCTTTAATCAGTTTATGAGTGATAGGGACATGACACCATTGAAGTGGAAATAGAGACGACCTAGGCCCGATACATTCTGTTCTCTTGTATGTACATAATGTCAGGCCAAACTCCATTCAAAAATATGGCAATTTAATGTTTACTTTTTATTAGCATAGCTAAATACCTGGTGGAACATGACATAACATCTTTAAGGAATCGTTAGGGGCCACCTGTAAATTCGACATACATATGCTCCACCAAGCAGCACTTATTTCAATAAAATCTCAACTCAAATTGATTCGCATTGCTCGCTACCGTGGAAGACAAATGTGGGAATCACAGGCGAACGAGTTTTAAAAATTGAAACTATATTTAAATGAGTGCTGCTTGGTGGATCGTCTGTATGCCGAATTGAAGAGTAGCTCCTATCAATTCGGAAAGGTCTTAAATCGTGTTTTACGACGTAGCCTATATACACCGATAAGCAAATAACACATTTTTGAATAGAGTTTGGTGATAGGTTCTCTCCACACGAGCTCCACAAGAACAGCACCTGTATCTGCACCTGTGTAGGTTACTTACATAGTCTCTTGCAATATGCCGTAGTAGAAATAACAAACGAAGACTCCGAAGAAACAGACGATGAACCGTATCCGCTCGTTCTGCAACAGCGAGGCGGGCTTCCCAGCTCCTTTCCCCGCAGCCATGCTGTCCTCGACCAGTCCGGGTATGGAAACCGATACCGCTCCGCTCCCGCTGCCCCTCAGGCCGACGTCCCGCTCCACTATAGCCGATGTCACGAGTCCGGAAATGGTGCCCGCTTTTAGCCCCAACGTAACGGGGTCACAGTTTCAACTCGTCGATCTTCCTCCGACCCTTTCGGCCACAAAGCTCGCTAAAGCCGGCTAACGTTTCCCTGAGGTGTCTGGAGCTGCACAGACATGCAGGCAGCTGTCATGTCATCATTGTTTAGCTTTTATTATTCCGACTTATCACCTGCCTATACCTCCTCCGACTGTCTGGACCTCCCCTCCAGGACAGATGTAAAATCAAAAGCATCCCATTCACACCCAAGTAAGGGTGAAAATGTACTGTCAGATATGCAAAGTAACCGTGTTTTCATTGAGAGGAAAGATAGATTATGAAGGGGGAAGACGCATCAAGAAACGGGTTAGTAAAAGGACCTCAGTCGTCTCAACAAAAGCCTGGACTGTTAGATATAATTTATAAATTTAATCTCGAACACAAAAGCGAGATGGTGGGTAAACGATAGCAGCATCAATTCATAGTCAAATACACTACGAGTAAGCCCTTACAGTGTTATTATAACTGATTTAGTTTGGTCGGATTGTGTACCATGGCAGTTATAAAGGCTACTATTAAAATGTATGAGGGCCTTCCTTGAAAATGTCGCGTGCCCTTTTGTCGTCCTAGGATGTGGATGAATCTCATTGGGCCATATAAGGCAATAGTGAGCCACTTTCGGCCAATCGCAAAGCGGAGTTTAGAAAAAAGGCGGTGCTTCAACTCAAAAACCGCAAATCCACGTGTCAAAGGCACAGATGACAACAAAGAAAACCACCCGAAACCTTGTCAGTATGCGACTATTGAAAGGAATCCCGGCGTCCACAAAAGTTGTTTGGGATTTTATTTTCATTAAAATATCAACGTCACAATAAACGTTTTAAACTATATTCACCTGAAAAAAGTAAAAGGAGGTTGCACACCCAGGTCTGACCCAACCCTGAAAAATACAGCTATACAAATGATACTGATTGTCCATTTGCATCTACTTCTGCTTCTGCTGTGACATTTTTATAGAACATGTTTTTTTGGGGTTTTTTTTTTTTTTAATTCAATGATGCATAGGATCATACGGACAAACAGTTCATTGTCAATATGAACAATAATAGGCTATTCAAGCAGAGGGAAATCAAATTATGCCAAATCAAAGTGAATACTTAAAACACTGGCACAGTGTGACCAAAGCTACACTCAAGCAGAAATGGGACTGAAGTGTTAACTGTTCTCTCTTATTATGGGGGGGAATACCTGATAATTGAGTGCTTATTAAACCACTAAATCACAACAAACTCAATTTGACCCATTCAAATTCTGCTGAGTGAAGTTTGCAACAGTCTGGAGAAAATAACACCCTCTGTTGGCTAGTAAGGCTAATAAAATGTCCATCCCTGCTCATAAGTAACTTTAAACGATTGAAGTGTAAACAGAAAGGTCCATCATCATGAACCGATGAGCCCATTTCTTATATGAATACAAAAACAATATCACCAGCTTCCTTACTTCTTCCAAAAATACAAAAAAAAGTTGAAAACTCCTTAGAAATACATCTGTAGAAAAGCACCATAAACTATGAATGGGCCCTATGAAAATACTGGGAAAACATCTCTCTTCAACCAATAGTTTATCTGACATTTCAAGAACAAATTCATCAAGTACTTCTGCCCCTCTTTCACCAGTGAAGTCTATCAAATTAAGTTTATCTAAACGTAATGACACTTTACTGGGATAGTAATCAATAGTAATGGATAGTAAGATAGTAATACCCATTTCAACATGTGTACTAAGTGCTTCTGGTTTTGACACTGAATTCACATGAAATTCTGACATCAAATGAAAACATACCGGGCAGAATGCAGACTCTAATACGCTGAAACGATAACTAAAACGCCATTCAAATTTATCAGAGGAGAACCATGTCAAAAGTTCAGACATCCTTGAAAAAAAAAAGAAAGGCACCACGGGGCAATTGTGGAACAATTTAAGTGCCGATCAAGTAATTATCAGCTGTGAGTCCAAGCTCCCTGCAGGCGGGAACAATCAGTAAATCAGTCAAGAAGGACTTTTTAGAGCAGAGTTAATCTGAAGTATAACAGTAACAAATGTTTATTGTCAGGCGTTGATTCTGATCAGACTGACGAGACGGCGTGTTACAGCAGAGATGGACGAGACGACGACAGGGATCCGCTGTCGTCGTACATATAAAACGTCTTCACTTCTCCTCCAGTTCCAGAAGAATCCCCCCCCCGGCGGTGTTCGCAGTGCGGTCGAGTCCTGATAGAGCCCCGATAGAGTCCGCTCGGTATCCGCCTACTGCATGCCCAGCTGCCTGGTGGGGGAGGCCTGGCCCGGGCAGCCCGTGACGGGAGAAACCGACAGGCCGCGGAACAGCAGGTCCATGGAGGGCAGGAGGGGCTTCAGCAGACTGACGGGGCAGAAGGCCGAGCCTCCGTGGGGGGTGAAGTTGACTTTATTGGGGTCAGGGCAGGACGGCTGGAGGAGAGGCTCGCCCTGACAGGCAGACCTGCAGGAGGAGAGAGAGAGAGAGAGGGGGAGAAAGACGCTTGAGAATGCTTTTTTTATTTGTTTATTGATAAGGATCCCCTTTAGCTGTGCACAAGGGTGTCAGCTATTCTTCCTGGGGTCCCACTAAAACACAATATACATCCAAAACATAATGCACAATGTTTAAAAACAGGATACGATAAAATAACAAATTAGGCCCACGTTGGCATGAAAGACAAGCAGAAATATTAATAAGATAAAACACATTTGTACAGTAAACGATGATTCTTATATATCAAAAGGCCAAGGGCAAGCTCAAACAAACAAAAGTGTGAATGAATTACATATGCATGGATACAACCACGATACAATGTGATAAATAAAAGTTAAATGACGACAAAGTATAACTGTGCAGGATTGTGTTTATTTCTGAGCCACAAATCTTTCTAGCATTGGCCTGCTAGAATGTAAACAACAACTTAAAAATGTCATTACAAAGTGAAAATAATATAGTTTCAATGGAGAGCTTGTGAAATTGTGATGGTCAAGCCGTCTCATTTGTGATTACTACAGCAGAATAAAATGTAGCTAATATCGCAATTCATTTCTCTGCCCCACGATACGTATTTTCTGTCACATTTTTGTATCGCGATATATTGAATTTCGATATATCGTCCCATCCCTATGATCTATATATGAAGTTCTGGTCGTTAAAAATGTTACTTACATCGCCTCTTCGCACACACGAACTCGCTCACAGCCTTCAGGCGGCTCCCTCTGGAAGGAGCAGGTTTTGTTGGGACGGGGGGAGGTGGAGGAGGTGGAGGAGGAGGAGGAGGAGGAGGGGGGCTGCAGCAGAGGAGGATCCAGAGCAAACGGAGGGAGCGACGTCGACGGAGAAGGGCAGAGGGTCTCACACTCCACCGGCTCTGCACCAGGGACAGAAACATGCAAACTTTAACCAGTAATACCTCGATAAACAGAGATCAACTGAAAGAGAATCGTTGGGTCAAAATATACAATGATATTTCACTTGGTCACACTTTATTTGAATAGTCCAATGTTAATGCTCGACTTCCTAACAAGTGACTATAATGTTTCACTAAAAAGAACTACTGCGTTTCAAGTGATACTCATAATTGTGTGAAAAGTAGTCTATAGATATCCAATGTCGGGCCGAGGTTAATCTTAGGGTTGGGTTTATGTTTAAAAATAGGGTCAGGTTAGGGTTACATAGTCTGTGGAGATGCACCAAATAAGCAAGTGATACTTTGTTGAATATCCATTTTTGTCACCTGATAGTTGAGTATCAATATTGGACTATCCAAATAAAGCAGTACCTTTCACTTTAATACGCCAGGTTACAGGCTGAGATTACACCACAAACCAAGCCAATAAAATGCACAGTAGTCTCACCTGGCTCTCCCATGGGACAGGGAGACTGTGACGGAGACAGAAGAGACGGATTCAAGTGACAGGGGGACTGTGAAGGCGTCAGGAGCGATGGGTCGAGGGGACAGGGGGACTGAGATGGAGAGAGGAGGGAAGGATCCGGAGGGGCCGGGGACGGCTCGCTTTGGGAGCCACTGCTGCATCTCTGGGCAGGGACTGGGGCCCTGTGGCCGTCTGGGACGTCCAGAATCTGGAACATCCAGGAGGAAACAGGTGGACGGGTCAGAGAAAGTAGCTAAGGAAACAAGAGAGCAGGATAAGAATGGCCAAAGGGATGTAGTGAAGGGTAAACCCACCTGAACTCAACATACCCGCCGTAAAATCACAGTATATACACTACCAGTCAAAAGTTTGGACACACCTGATTGAATATGCTGTTTTTCATTCTCTTAAAGCTATTTTGATCTAAAGGCTTATGCTTAAATGCTTGAAATGTGTTTCTTAGACAAATATAAATAGTGAAGTTGATGCCTATGTATGAATTTCCTTCCAAAGCCTTTGCCTTTCCATCAAGGCAAAGGGCGGCTACTTTAAAGAATCTGCAGAGAACTGCATAATTCCATTTGTGTTTTAG
This sequence comes from Centroberyx gerrardi, assembly GCF_048128805.1. Taxonomy (NCBI): domain Eukaryota; kingdom Metazoa; phylum Chordata; class Actinopteri; order Beryciformes; family Berycidae; genus Centroberyx; species Centroberyx gerrardi. The sequence continues at coordinate 26,169,236 of NC_136003.1, forward strand.
AGTTTTGATGTCTTTACAATTATTCTAAAATGTGAAAAATAGTAAAAACAAAGAAAAATACATGTGTCCAAACCTTTGACTGATAGTGTAACATAGTAAGTAGCAACAAATGAATGCAAATTATATGAGGATTGGGTCTTTTAAGGGAGAAAAAGCATAAATTAATGCTCTTCTGAAAATATAACTGATTTTTGTTCATACTGGTGGTTTGCCGATCTTTTAATTTGCTGCCACATCACTGGTTGTAACCATTAGCTCAGTAGCCTAACCTCGTGTTGATCGTCAGGTTTCTCAGTCACGAACACCTCCTCCAGCTCGAGGTTGAGACCTTCAACACTACGCCTCAGCCGGGGGGCGAGTCTGTTCAGCGGCATCAGGGGCATTGTCTGGGGAAAGACCAAGTAAACAACAGACTGAGGCAGGTGTAGTGTGTGTGTGTGTGTGTGCCTGATTATGTGCTCAAATATGCACTGTTTGTGTTTTGGAGTGTTGTTAAAATTATGCACCCAGGGCCGGCTCTGTGACTCTATACTGGTTGTGCCTGAATTGTACAGTATGGTATGTTGGTTTCAAATTGTCTTTCTGTGTTAGCATGGCAGCAGCGCAGCAGGTTCGATGACAGCAGCTCCTAAGAAAAGCCCCACCGTTTTTTTTATATCCCTGTTGCTAGCTTCTGCCTAGTCTGCCTGGGAAAGACAGTTTGGCATCAGCAGTATTCATGAAAACTTTGTGTCTTTATCTCACTTCTCATTAAACATTTGTTTTACATTATTTTTCCCTAAGGTGACACAGTTACCAGATAACCATAGTCAGGCTTTAATCTTCATAGTGTGCTGGGATATTTTACCTACTATAGTAACAGTAAGTGGCAAGTCCTAAGTTTGCCATGTTGCATAGGCTACCTGAGTGATGCCTGCAGCATGGCCGGCAGGTAGGGGGTGGTGGGGGAGCTCGTATCCCGCGGGGGGAGGGGCATGGCGGGAGCGTTTCTGCAGCTGGTGCCTCAGCTTGGCCACCTGAGGGCAGAGGAGAGAGAAACTGGGTTAGGAGTCACTGCAGTTCTTTTTGAAAGGGTTAGAGGAAAGATTACCCAATTTCCCCACAGTGATCATTAATGTTTCATTTTATCTTATCACTGAGGAGTAACAGCTGAGGAGTAAAGGGTGTGTGTGTGATTCATAGAGAGAGAAAAATGCTGATTAATGCATAAATGAACTTATAAGGTGATGATAGCTAAACTGAAACACTTGCCTCCCTCAAGTGTTCTGCGCTGCCCCATGATGCCGAGCGCTTGTGTCCGCCGACACTTCTCCTTCCCCGGGTCTCCTCTGCCCAAGAGCTTGGTGTCTTTGGAGAAAAACAGATACGTTCTCTAGAGGCATACTTACCACAAAAATATGCTGTTGAATAAACATAATGAGTCATGTGTTTTAGCTATTGAACCTTTGGGGCTTTTGGTAGAAAATGGCTTCATGCCATTCGCGATAATTCTGTCTGTCAGCTGGGCTGACCTTTTGGAGGCCCGTTACAGAGTAAAACCATTTTCTGTTAAACCCGGTGAACTCCAAGCAACACTAAGACTTTGAATATAAGACAGAAGTGGAGCCCCACAGCTGTCTTGCACACCTGCCCCGCAACAGCTGTGCAAAGGAAGGCAATGAGAAAACCGCTCTAGCTGCAAAACAACCCCGTTTCCACACACAAAGAAAACATCCAAACCACATCATCGTAAAGGCCATAAATACAGTGCAACTATCAGCGTAGCTCAACACCCCAGTGCACACATACGGAAACCCTGTTATTCACAAAGCCATGTACCGTAGAGGGGAACTGCTCACACAAACAGCCAACTAGATGAATTTCTGTGCACTTTGTCAATCATAACTCAATATCCTCCTACTTTTCAGTCCTAAGCGGGCTGAGAAGCCACACCTAGCAGTGGAATGTCCATACCGACTTCTTCACATTGACTCTTGATCCTCTGGCAGCGGGCGCCGGGGTGACCGCTGCTGGCTGCTGGGTGGGAGCGGGTGAATGGCGGTTCATCATCATCACCAGGTAAATCCCGGTCTCAGCTGAACCACAGATTCAGGCTCTCTCAACTCTGGTCCCTCCACGCTCCGAGTCAGCTGCTTCACGCACTCAGCTTGCAAACAATCTGTTTCGCTCACCGTCGTCCATATCATTCATAAGCCAATCTCAGCTAGCATTACACAAAGCAGTTTAGCTCTCGCTCGTCCTGTCCTGCCTGCTCTGTTGGGTCCCGGCCCTCACAGCTGTCCTCTGTCCTCGCCGCTCAGAGACATCTTACTGCGCTCCAAGCTGATGCCATATCTCACTGCAGAGGGGAGTTATAATCTGTAAGTATAAAACACTGACGCCATCTTCTGCCCTACCTAGTGGACTCATAGTCAGATCGCCTGGCTAAATAAGTCAGAGAGCAACACGAGTCAGTTATACAGTGACGTCGGTGTAGAGTTACAGCTTCCACCACCCAAATGCCCCCCCGCCCCCCCCACCACCACCACCTCAAAACATGAACGGGGATATCATGGGACACAAACCTATAAAAAGACTCATAGGCAGAGCATTTGCTGTGGCATGGCTAATGTTTCCAGTGTGGACAACTCAGCCTCATGTTTGACAGTCTAAAATAAGTTAATTCTCACTGTTAACATGATAGAAAATACATATACACATATCTGTACATTCACAATGTAGCCAAAATAGATTTCATAATCAAATAATATTGGAATCTGAGTATCTCTACCAGTCTGTCATTCTACCTCCAACTCCCACTACAAACTTGCAAAAGTGGTTGAGTGAGAAACTGTAATGCCTAAAGAAGAATGAAATAATGGCGAACAATCAGTTATATCATCTGAAGTAATGCGGAGGAACTATGCCAGGGGGAGGGTATGAGAGGTGCTGGGAGGGGTGCCGGTGGTTTGTGTGTGTGTGTGTGTGTGTGGTTGAGGAGGGTGCTGGGGGATGGGGTGTCTGTATAATGAGGTCAGGAGGGGTCTGTTCTTCACAATGGAGGCAAAGGGGTTTGTTCGGGTTTAAACTGTGTCAAGAACGAAGACGTAGCGGAGCAGCTTGGTAATGTTAGCTGAGGCTTTGTGCACTAGTTGAGGGCAGATACAGTGGAGGGGGGCACGAGGGAAGAGCAGCAGAGGTTGGGAAGAACAAAAACAACTATTTCCAGTTGGCTGCCTTCCACCCACAGCGTCAAACTGGAACCACTAGACACCTGCAGAACCAACTTCACATATCTTGCCCTCTATAGCAATCATTTACATGAATAAAAAGCAGAGCAACGTTTGTTTTCTACCGAGTAACCTGCTTTCAGATGACGGTCAATTCTTTCTAGCGGAGGTCCATCTGTGATTAGCCTGAGAAATACAAAATAGCCTCCAGCATGTATTATATCAAGTAATAATAATGGTATTTTTATACCTCTGGGTTGAAAGGTGCTATGTGTAGCATTTTAACAGCAATAAATCATTACCACATTCATTTTGAAACATTAGTATAATTACTGCAAACGAACAAGACCATCGCTGAGAAGACTGTCAGCCTCTACCAGCCTCTACTCTTCATTTTACATTGTGTGACACCGGGTCAGATTTGGAGGGAAATCTGCTGTATTGCTTTATGGCACAAAGCGATATTGCTTTATGGCACAAAACAGGAAGAGGCCGCTGTGCTTCCAGTGTAAACAGAGCTGAAGTAATAACTTCCAACATGTTTATCCTCTTCAGTAAAGCCAAAGAGAAAACAAACAGCAACATCCTCTTTGTGACTGAAAGCAAGGGGGTTTATGGGAAATGTGGTCTTAATTTTGAGAAACACTACCAATAACAATACTGCTGGCGTGATATAGAGGCTACCAATAGCTTCAACAATGTTTTGTTTACAGTAATTATACCAAGGTATGACAATGAATTTGACATGATATATTGATGTGTAAAAATGATACACATATCACCTTTAAGATGAACCCACCTGTGTGGCTTTGTCATTGAGGCAGGTAACGCCTGGGCTCTCTGCCTCCTTGGGCCACTGTCCCTGCAGGTAGGGCCCCACGATGGCGTCCAGGGACAGGGTTCGGCGGATGGTGGGTTTGGGTGGTCGAGACGTGGTCCTGTCAGCTGGCGGGAACACACATAAAACACATTAGGTCAATTGGTTATGTTGTTGCTCGAGGATGGGATTGGGTAAGGCTTAACTCGGTACCTGTCAAAACATTTTGTGTCTTGCAGAAGTACTGCAAACTCATGCATGTGCGATCATGTTTAGCTTGCAGCAACACTGCAAACAGAATAAAGACATTTATATAAAAACTCTCCTAACACCCTTTAAGAGGCTCAACACTATTCTAACAGCAGTGGCAGTTGTTCACAGAATAGCTCCCAGGCTGCCTCCCCCACTACTTTGCTCAAAGGGCCTGGTGGTAAGCATGCAGTGGATGTAGGTGTGTGTGTGTGTGTGTGTGTGTGTGTGTGTGTGCTCTATGTAATCTCTGGCAGGTGTGGACCATGCCACTGAGCTAGGAGCAAAGCCGTCCAAAGACACAAGACTGGCAACAGTTCCTACAGGCCACTCTGTCTACCCCCAACCCAAACACACTCACACACACACACACACACACACCACACACAGGTTCCCATCACCCCGCTTCGCAGGGCAGACAATGTATAAATAAACACCGCCACATACACACTTGAGTTTCATGGCTACAGTCAAACACATGATGAACAGGACACCCAGAACAAACAAGAGGCCTGTGAAGCTGCTGCTGTGTGTGTATGGCACCAGAGAGAGAGGTCAGAGTGCAGGCGGGGTGACGAGTGTCCAAATTATCCCTCATGACATACATACATGGCCTACATTACTGACTCAACAGTCTTGTAGCATGTTATATTTGTACTTTCTAGTTCACAGATCAAGTAAAATGACGGATGGATGTATATGTAATTATGATAATGTGCCATAATGTGTTACAATGTGTAAATTATACCATAATAATAAAGTATCAAATATCATCATTACTGAGGATGATGATGGACAAACTAACACTAAACCAACTTCTCAGCAGTGGAACACATGGACATAACGGATGACTTAAACAGCCTCTCTTTTGTGTGTATTTACCCTTGACATCCCTGCAGAGCAGAGGTTTATTCCTCTGGAGCTGGTACGGGACAGTGGCTCTGAGGGGCTGCAGGTTGGGGTTGTTGCCCCCCCGAGGCGCTCCACTTCTGCACGACATCCCCCACTCTCTTCTTCACCAGGCGAAATAAATGTATGGGAAAAACACGCTGCTTTGCTTTTTTCTTCTGTCGTCTTTCAGCGGACTTGTGCTCAGCGCAGGCTTTTTCTGATCGCATCCAGTTAATAATCAGTGATCACCCAAAACTGTGCTCGGGCCTCTCGTTAGGCACCCAGCTTGAGCTTTCTTTTGTGATGACCATGGTTTTCCTTTCAGCTTCTGTTTCGGATTGAAGAGCCAGGAGCCTGAGCTGAGTGAGTTTTGCGGTTTAACACATCACAGATCCCGAGTTATCCTTCATCTTAAGAGCAGAGGATAAAATCTGTAGGCTTCTGGCTGCGCGCTCCTCGCACATCGTTGCTTATTTCCCTTGTGTGCGAAGTGACAACACAACAGCTCAACCTGTGCAACTATCTCGTGTAGTGTATGATGCCAAGGGGCCAAATCTCCGTCTGGTTGGCTCCTGCAGAATACTACTGAGTGCTTATTGGTCATCTGACGTGTCTGTCTCTGAAGGGAAAGCCCCGCAAAAACTTCAAGTTCCCACCCACTTTGTTGAGATTCTTTCCACCACTATGCGGGGCATGGCCCTTCCCCTCCTCCCCTGGTCTATTCAGTGTGTGTGTGTGTGTGTGTGTGTGTGTGTGTGTGTGTGTGTGTGTGTGTGTGTGTGTGTGGTCCCCAAATTGGGGTTTGTCCAGGGGTCCTTGAAGTGGCTCACGGAGTCCCCCAGCAAAATGAGGACTAGTTTATTTTCACTATTATTTTATTTGGATATGGGGCAGTAAAAGAATGACACAGGAATGTTCACTGTCACACTTAAAATACGTTGGACTGCATTACAAGTAGATTAGAAATCCATAAGCATAAACTTTTCTTACAATATAATCATCAAATACCAGAGAATTACATTCAATTTAATATCACGCCATTAACTTTACAGTTGGCCCATAAATGATCCAATCTCCTAATTTGCACATTGTTTGTTATATCATTCTGTAGTTATAATAATTACTCACACACTCACAATGAGCTTATAATGCACTTATGATGCATGAGCAGCACTTCACTTATATTCATGTCATTATTTGATCTGTGATAAAAACAACTCAAAACAAGAGCAAAAACCCTTCTCCGTTATTCAATAACACTTATACATTTTGATGTTTCTTTTGCTACTAAGCTATCCAGCTAGTTAGTAAGGCTAGAAAACTTGGTGGGAAACAACCAGACTAACACAAACTGATAATACTGTAGCTGGATGGATGTTTACTAAGCGACATCATCACTGAACGGCATGAACAGAATATATTTTCCCCCACCAAGCCCCATGTCTTAAAACGAAACTGTAATAGCACGTGCATGTCCTCCCATCAGGCTTCAGGGCTTTTACTGGGGCCGGATGAACTGAACTCATGCATTACTCACACATGTCACTGGAGGTCAGTGGAATGCCACCAACTACAGTATTTAGACTACAGAAAGCTTGCTGTTGGGCTCCATAATGACACTGAATAACAGACTCTGAGACCTTCGTGCATGATGAGTACTGAGGCTGTACTCCTGAAGGAAATTGAGCGGATGTGTACTGGAAGATATCATCAGGGGAAATCAGATGAGAAAATCTGAATCCAGAGGGTGTGTTGACTTTTGATATCTACTGAATTTCATTATAAAACAGTTTGGGTGGGGTGAACGGAGCTCACCCACTCCAGTCTGCCGCTCTGTGACTGCTGAGGGAAGCGGCGCTCTCTGAAGGAATCTCCCTGAAGAAGGAAGAATCATGACCAATCAGCACCAACTGCAGCTCACATTAATTTGAATGGACCTCTGAATAAAAAGACAAATAGTTCCTGATTCTGTAACAAATCATAATAATGATGTGATATTTTATTGATCCCCACAGGGAAATTCTCTTTTCTCTTGCTCTCAGACAGGGAGGTCAGAGGTCAGAGGTCAGCTACAGAGCAGTACCTCTGGAGCTGGTAGGGATTCAGTGTCTTGCACAAGGACACTTCAGCAGGGTGGATGCTTGCTGACATCAGGACATGAACCCAGGTCCTCCAGGTTAATTAATGGACCGTCTCTTTAACCTGCTGACTGCTCAGTCCACTCCATCTCCACGGCTCTGTGCTATTGGTATAAAAGCACTTCCTTGAGCACATTTATTGTTACACCAGTGATTTCAATTAAATAAATGTCTTACTCACTGTTCATTGGAGTTCTATGGCTGCAGTCAGTCAAGGGATATTTTGATCCATCTACAGGCATCGCTTGAATTAAGACACTGTCCACACACATGTGGACTTGCTGGTAAAATAAGTAATGTGATTGTTATAAATTATCTACATTCCTGTCAAGAATACGTACTGAATATGTTTATCGTGGTTGTTTTTAGGAAATAGTTACAATTCAGTATATTTATGGTAGGTTACACATTGTATGAGTTAACCATAACATTGTACACTAGCATGTTTATCCCATGCAACAGGTTGTTCACTCCATAAACCTCCTGTTTTTTGTTTTTTTTTAACCATTTTGATGTCTTTCCTTGTAACTAGAAACCCAGTAATCAATCTCCGCAGCAGGGAGCAGCCAACACAGACAGTCAGAGACAGACATAACGGAAAAAAGGCAGTTTATTGCAACAAAAAACAGCCGGCATCAAAGAAAAAATAACCAAATGTATACATGTAAAAAGAACATATAGCTAGACTGGATAAAAATAAGATAAATTAACAGAGGTGGGAGCATAAGATTTGATAGAATCAATAAATTGCTGCACAGATTTACACATACTGTAACAGTAATGTTTGATTACTCAAGCAAGGTGATGATATGGCATTTCAGGGTCAGGGGACCCCAGACTTTGATGCTGATATGATTCAGTCACACTCATCAAACACACCTCTTAATGCTACTCTAGGAACACTCTCCATCAGCATCCAGTTACTGTCAGGACAGTCTGTAGAATCCCATCCTCTATATGGATAATGTGTACCTCTGAATATGATCATCACATCTCTCTTGGCAAATGCTCTGACTGCATCCGAAGAGCTGTAGCTGCTGTTTTGGTTACATTTTGACGGGAAATAGAGTAAAACAGGCCAACAGCGAGGGCACACTAACACACGGACGATGCAATGGACAGAATAATAACATTCAGAGGAGGAGCAGGACAGGAGAACAGTTTAAAGAGATAAACGGATGCTTTAGAAAGGTCTGAAAATCAAAGGTTCCAGAGGTATTGCATGATGTTGAAGGAAGGGATTCACAGATACTATGAACTGGCGGTGGGAGGAGAGTGCGAGCGAAGAGTAGAGCGGGCTCAGCTTCATCATAACTAACACGTCCATCCATCCGTCCGTACAAAAATCCAGATATGGGCGACGAGGCTTTCCCGTTGAATTCCCATGGAGCTGTTGATGGTAGCGGGGGGGGTTGCGGCTGGGTGGTTGGTCATGGTCAACGCAGCATCACCAGGCAGACAGGCTGGGGGATCGGGTTGGCTGTAGGCTCGGCACTGCTCACAGCGCTGTTGTTGTCGTTGTTGTTGTTGTTGTTGTTGTTGTTGTGGTTCTGTAGCTCCTAGCTGGGAGAGAGCGCAGGACTTGGCTCAGTGCTGATGTTGACCAGACACTCGCTGGACTTGAGGCTGGCCAGCGACTTGGAGCTCGGTAAAGAGGCCAGCGAGCCGCACAGACCCAGCATGGAGGGGGTGCAGTCTTTTCCTGGAGGGAGGAATAAAACAGAGCAAAAAAAAAAAACACAATAAAGCTCTGTCCCCTAAAGCAAGCTTCTGATCCTGCATAGCTTCAGCCGCCCACACACAAAAACACACCACCAGCAGGCATGAAGCGTGGCTTTGTACGAGCGTGTACATGTGCATGCCTGGATGCCTCTGAAAGGCTTTCATGCAATAGTGGAAAGAGTATTGATATATCAACTAGAAGTACTGTTACTATGATGACATTTTACTTACGCAGAAGTAGAACTACTGATGTAAGAAAAAATCAAAATATAAATATAAAAAAAGCTAAATATAGCTCATTTAAAATGTACTCAGAGTAAAAGTTGGTTGCTTAAAAAAACAGTATATTATTACATGAAATTACTGATTTTAAAAAATACTTAAAAGAAGTGAAAGTACATAAAAAAAAGCTACTTAATCACAGTAACAAGAGTAAATGTAATTTGGATTTGTAGTTCCACCCTCGATTTTATGGTGGTGTTGTGTTTGTGAGTCTGCCTGTGAAATACGGAGGGACTGTGTGCTCAATGTCAGCAGTATGGATCCCTGCATATTTTACATGCTGCAGTGAATATATCATGTTGCATGTAACAGCGCAGTATAAGTCTCTCTACCTGCTGAGGACCAGGCAGCGTCTCCGTTCTGTCTCTCGTCAGTCTTCTGGGACTCGGAGTTCAGGCTGACTTCGGCAGAAAGCTGCTCCAAACTGTGGAAACTCCTCCTGAGTGGATCAATAACATCATGACACATGCATAAAAATCCTTGTAATTTGACTATATTGATAGAATGAACACTCCATCTACACTCCTGTACATTTTCTGCACATATGTATAGCCTCTGTAGATTTGTTCATGTTAATGTGATGCACATTTTGCACATCCTGTATATAAACTGTAAATTCACATATTTGTTTTCTTCATATTCTCATATTTTTCTAATTTCAGTGTATATGTCTCATATTTTTGGTATATTTTCATTTCATTTCATTCAAATTTTTTATTCTTTTTTCTTTGCCTCGTATGTTTCGCTGCTGTTATTTTGCACACATTCATACATTTTCATACTTTTCATTCATATATTTCTATTTAACACATTCTAGTGTTGTAACTGTCAGTTGGGTGATGTTTAAATACGCCCCGTTTGCTCTATTCTTATTTATGTTCTATTTTCTTTGTTATATCCATTTACAATTTGCCGCTGCAACGGCTCAATTTCTCAATAGGGATCATGAACAAAGTCAGATAAAGTTCCATCTCATCTTACATGCATTATTTTCATGCATCACACAAAAACAATGAATACAAACAAATAAAAATAAAACATTAACATGCACATGTAGGTTTACCTGCGGAACAGCTTGACATCGCCCTGGCTGTCTTTAATGGTGGACCACTGGTTGACCAGGGGGATGGAGAGGTCTTTCGCCAGGTGGGAGGAGTCACAGGGGATGAGGGCGGAGCTAGAGGAAGCACAGTAGAAATGATTCATTCTAAACATCAATTCAGAAGTGATAACTCTTCATTTAGGTGTGCGAATATATACCTGAACATCAAGGGTGGAAGTAACAAATTACAATTACTATTTTTACTGTACTGTTTTTGTGTAATTGCACTTTTTTTTGTATTTTTTTAACTTACTCTTACCTTAATATTTAGTATTGCATAGTAGATTTTTAGACTCGTAATTTTACTTCTACAAAATTTTGGTACTCTTTCCACCTCTGTTGAACATGCACATATATTGTTGGAGTGCTGATGTGTGCTTATAAGTGGAAGAGCAAATTAAAGAATGTAATTAACAGAGTGTATGTGTGTGTGTGTGTGTGTGTGTGTGTGTGTGTGTGTGCACTCTCACAGTTGTGCCTGCAGCTCCAGCACGACGGCCTCCAGCTCCTTCTTCTCCTGCTGGCTCTGGACCGTCAGCTCCTCCACCCTGGATCTCAGGCGCTTGTTCTCCGTCTCCACGTTCTTCAGCTGGGACTCCCGCAGGCGCACTAGCTCCTCCAGGTAACCCTGCACAGCGCGCACACATGGATTTGGGACGTTTGTACGTAGGAGCACACAGTGAGGAACAATCATTTAAAACAGCAACAACTACACTCTCTGACGGATCTTAGCCAAAAAGTGTCAGGTTTTAGAGGCTGTGAAATCACCTTCTGGGCATAGACGATCTTAAACCTCTGCTCCATCTTGCGACACTTGTTGCTCCAGCTTTCCTCGTCGGTGACCAGGGGGATGTAGGGATGCTCCGGGACGCTCTCTTCACTGTTACTGCTGTCCACGCTGCGCCGGTCCTCCTCATCACTCAGGTAGTCGTAGCTACGCACCAGAAGACGCAAGAGAGTGTCACAACAACACACACATGCAATGCTAATGGTTCAGGGGGTCCTCAATGGGTCTCACCTCTGAGTGAACTTCAGGTACGGGGTGTAGTCAATCACAGCTGGGGATTTCCCATCCAGAACTTCCCCCTTCAAGCAAAAACTGCAGAGAGAGAGAGAGAGAGAGAAAATCTCTTTAGACTGCTGTTTAGGAAAATCCTTGTTTAGGATAGAGCTAATGATTTAACTTTAGAATGGAGTTAATTAAAATATGAGACAGGACCCAAAATGTGTGACAAATCTTTTTATGATGTATATACATTTGTACATCCTCCTTATATTGTACATGTACAATATAAGTAGGAAATACTGTATATGTCAAAATTGCAAAAATGTCCACCTTCATATGTGTGTTCAACATGCTTTTACATGCATTTACATACTTGGTACAGAAATACATTTAACATAGGATATATTTAAGTATATTTTATCCCAGGATATATTATTCATGAGTATATTCACTGCTATTCTGAAATATATGTGCTCATCCAAGGATACATTATACATACATATATTCATTTAGAAATAGCTTGCCTGGATATATTAGTCCTAAATATATCTACTTGTACTTTGAAATATATGTCAGACTCTGTGGTGTATATGGCCTTGTATATGGTCTATTTTTGCATATGGGTAAAAACAGTACTACTATATTTTATTGAACCTTGGTTGCAACAGTCAGACTAAATTTGCTAAATTTGGGTCTGATGCTCTCAAGTACAAAACTGGTCTTCACCTGAAGTCAATGGCGCTGAGTCCGATCAGCATGCCGGTCAGGACTGTGGCCTCCTCTCTCAGCATAATGGCTCCATCATCGTAAAACCTCCTGCCATGTGAAGAGGTGTGATTACCTCTGAGCACTCAGTGTGAACTTTAAGATTTACTAACTGTAAATAAGAAACTATTAGATACATTGTCACTGGGAAGTGAAACATATATTTATGAGTGTGTCATGATCAGATGAGTACATACAAGTAATAATCCGCAGCACTTTAATATAAATAAACATTTTGCTACTCTTTATCACCGACTGATATAGTGATCCAACCGATAGCCAGTTCATGAAAGGTTTTACATCTGCTGTTCTAAACACCCGGTGTCTGTTAGGTCTTTAGTGGGAAAAATCCTCTGGTGCACAGGAAGTGATGCATTTTACGTTTCCAGTTTGTTTGGCATAAATAGAGGAAGATCTGGGTAGTTAGCATGAGCAGCGATAGCCACCATGGCTGAACCGAGAAAGAAAAGAGAAACTCAAACTTCATCAACAGAAAATCCAAGGAAAAGTCAAGGTACTGGACAAGGTTTGATTGACAGGTGATCTCTGGGAAGTGCAGTGCAGAAACACCACAGCAATGAGCGCTTAGTGACAAAGATACAAAATAAACAACAAACAAGGAATTCACCACTATAACTCATTGAACTGGTCAGTCTGACCTGGTTGTTCTGGTGTCCCTCAGGGCGGTGGCCACATACTCAGACAGACGCTTCTCCATCAGAGCCACTCGAATCCAGGCCCGGCCCTGCAGACATGAGAGGTCAGTGAGCACAGAAGGATTTCTTTGGCACTCTCTTTCTCTGTCTCTCTCTCTCGGTCTCACACACACACACTCGCACACACAAATATCCTTGCCTTGGCTCGTGATGTGCTGATGTTTTCAATGTTCTCTATGCTGGCGATGCAGTTGTTCTGCACCTTGCTGCACGCCAGCCGGATATACTCCCAGAAACTGCGCTGTCCATCTGAGCTGAACCAGCTTCCTGAACCTGGGCCAATGTTAAAACACAGCGAATGACTCATATCAGAAGCCCACGCAGTTAACATGCAGCCACACCAACAGTGTGTACAGCTCACTGTATTCATAGTGATCACCTATGCTCTTCGTTTCTTGTTAATAAAATCATTCCATTTCCTAGGTTAAGGTCTATAATGTATTCTGTACAGTACTATTACATTAAGTGGTACATTCAATCTTATATTTTATATTTTACATGCTCAAAGACATATGTACTGTATTTGTGACATATGTGTTCAAAGACATTTGTATTTGAGGACTACAATGGAAATAAGCCCTTGCCCTTTATTGTGTTATCCTTGAGGATTTTTTAAACCATGTGTGAAGATATTTTTCTGGCTGTATCCTATTCATGTACTTGTTTTTAAGATTATCGAATAAATCCAGTCAACCAATCACTGTACTTGTCCATCTATTCCTGTGATATATGTTACCTGCTGTGTTACCTTTGAAGCGGTGGCTGAGGATGTGTTCCAAAATGGCAGCGAAGTTAACAAACTCCTCGGATGAGTCATCTATTGGCTCTGCTGTGTACTTTTCTAGGAGAGTCTTTACAGAGAATCTGGAAGAGAAGCGCAGAGACACAGACGGAGAAATTAAAAAAACACAAGGTACACAAGGTTTGCAAAAATTTTGTAGTATTTGTATGGCATGAATGTGAAGAATGTGAACTTTCGGCTGGTTGCGAGCCGTGCAAGCCGATGAAATGTGAACGTGTACTGTAACAACGCAGACAAATGTACTACTGTATTTGAACCTAGCAACAATAGCAGGAAGGAGGGTTTTTTTTTTTGGGAACCACGCCATCTTATCACACTGAGGTCACCCCAATTGTCTTGTGTATTACACAATGTACCCCTTCAGTCCTCTGGCCGCGTTGTCATGACAACAATACAATTAACCCCCTGTCTTTGCAGCCTTTGTCCACACTGGGCTTCCAGGTCCCTTTGGGTCTCGTCTCTCTAAAGGACCGGCCAGCATCAAAGAATGATCAAATCACTCGCTCCCCCTCCTCCATACATTGTGGTCTGATCTATTTAGGGCAGCCGCTGCCACAGCCTTAGTTTGGCTTTTGACCTCGCACGCTCACCCTGCTGCACTACGGGCGGGCGGCTATGCGGAGTGCATGTTAGGAGCCGGCGTCCAGGCACACGCTAGGGGCTGACTGCCTCCGCTTCCATGGGCAACACTAGCATCACCGAGGGCAAGACTGCCCTGGCAGTGGGCAAGACCTCTATAGCCAGGGGAAAGACTACCGTCTCCTTGGGCAACTCCTCCATCTTCAGGGGAGTGACCACCACCTCCATGGGAGACTCCACCATCCAGAGGGAAAAGACGACTGTAGCTCTGGGACGAGCCAGCTTCACCCGAGGAACCACCACCACCTCCTTCCGCAAAGCGTTGATGCCCAAGCGCAGGACCACCTAGATGGACAGGACTCCAGAAGCCAGGGCAAAGACTCCCAAAGCAGCCAAGCAGTCAAAAAGAGACTCTAACGATGAGTGGAAAACCGCATTCTTGTCGAGCAAGACCTCCTTCACTAAAGGCAGGGTTTCGATCCTGAAGACTAAGTACGCTATCTCCTGGGGTAAATCCTCCATCTCCTGGAGCAGAACTACCGTAACCCTGGGCAACACCACCGTAGCGGTGGGCAAAACCTCTGTCACACGAGGCGAGACCACCAGCTCTCTCGCCACTCTGACCTGCACCCATGGGACCAAGTCTGTGTCCGTGGTCAAAACCACCCTCACTAGGGGCAAAAAAACTCACAGCAACATCTACTGGGATTTTCACATGTGAATACTGTACACACACTCAAAAACCCGGGGATATCTCTATCTGGTCAGTTGTAGCAGGTCAGTAGCAATATAAGTCAATATAAAACCAATCGCTACGTTTGTGATCCATGTGTATCAGGAGTTCTATGTCAATGAGGCATGACATTATTCATTTATCACCTATTTTGTACAAGGTATATCCGACTCTGAGAGCGGATTCCCAAATGGGAAAGTGCTAAGTGAGTTGCAAGTCTAATGGGCTTGCAGTCAAAGGAGAGAGATTTTCCGGAGCCACGCTGATCGCATTATTCACATGTGACAGTGATGAGATGATGGTTTGTGGTGTGTTGGCAGGGAGGGGAAGTGTGAAACAGCTGTGTGTGATGTATGTGGAGACACAAGAGAGTGTGTGTCGTCAGCACTGTTCTCCTCAGAACCTCGTCCTGTATATTGTGCATGTACAGAAATCGAAATGTCTACATCGTTGGTATAAAAGCATGTTCTATTGTGCATGCTGATAATATTGGTCTATATTTTGAACTCTGCAGCTTTAGCTTTGAACTAGACGACTGTAAAGGTTGATTGATGTAACAGTGCTTATAAAAGTAACCGTGCTTAAACACTGCTTGGCTTGATTGTTTTTGTTTTGTATAAATCTGACTTTTTTAATGTAATCCTATAAAACCCAAATGACATAAGGTGGAAGAAAATAAAGACTCAAATGCTGTAATGACTTTGGCACGGTGCACACAATTCCACAAGGACACAAAAGGATAATAAACTGCAACTCAAGGAGCCACACCCATATTTCAAATGGAAGGCAAAACACGCAAAGATAGGAGGGGTGAGATTAAAGCTTCGACTGTGGAAAATATGAAGCTTTCATTTGTCAAGTCTGACAACTCTGCATCTCATGTCACATATGGTATATACAGCTTTACACAGAGGCAATGTCTTATAATCAGAGGCTATAGGGAACAATGGCTCAGAAGAAAGTGATGTCACCACAGATTGTCCCCTTTTGCAACAATGTCTCCTTCAGCCGCCCGGTGTCGTCGTGGCGATGGGACAATCGTTCCACTGTCCCAGTCCCCCCAGATAGGCTGTGGCCACCTACGGCTGCCTCTGTCCATTCACAGGGACACATGGGTGGTATGTGGCCTTCCAGAGCCCACGTCTACCAGCTCAACGAAGGCATTATGCGACACGGGGGTAGCGTTATCCACGCTTAGCATTCTGGTCTGCTCTGGATTGTAGCTTACAGTTACTATCACCCCCAAGGGCTTGCAGAGCAGGGTGTGCTGCATGAGTGTGCGATGCTTTGTGTCGAGTGAGCCCCGAAATCTGCCGTCGCATCTGGGCCAGGAAGACGACCTTCTCCTCAATGGGCAACACCAGCATCACCGAGGGGAAGACGGCCCTCTCCCTGGGCAGCACCAGCATCAAGAGGGGAAAGACCAAGATCGCCATGGGCAGCTCCTCCATCACCAGGGGCAAGAGCACCACATCTCTGGGCTCCTCCACCATCACCAGCGGGAAGACCAAGATCTCCCTGGGCAGCGCCTCCTTCAGCAGAGGCACCACCACCACCTCGTTTCGGAAGGCCTTCTTCCCCAAACGCAAGACCCTCTAGATGAGAGGGGACGTGGTCGCCGGGTGGGGGGACCGGCGCTTATCTCCACAACACAAAAAGACAAAACAGAGCAGCACCATCACAGGGAACATACGGACGCCGCTACAGCACCTGCAGAGGGTCTATCCAAATTGACAGCGGAAACTGGATTACATTTTCTTTTGGAACTTTGATTTTTTTTTTATCATGCAGGATTTATCAAGGAAACAGGTCAGTGGCATCTGAATTCTCTCCAATAATGTATTCTGTGAAGACCAAGTAGGTCAGTCCTGTTGGGTTGAGGTTTCCGCAGTCATACATATGTATAATACACTTCCAGTGTGTTAACTAGGGAGCTGCCAGTATGTACTGCACTCCACCGTGACCCACAAACTCTGTGTTACCATACATCCACTTGGCAGTCAATGCCAGTTTGCTAAATATTCTAGGGCAGGGGGTTCCCAATATTTTCCATACCAAGGACCCCCAAAATAGATTTGCCTTAGATCATAGACTCCCATTTGATATGATTTGGCGCTACGGAACCCCATCTGAGAAGATGTTTTGTTAGACACGACTTTATACAGGATTACCAAACTGTCTACAGTGTAGGTGGGGAGGTAACAGTGGGCAGAGTGAAACTTCTGGACAAGTAGTCATCCTTATGCATTCTCTTGTTGACTTCTAGCTAGTAAAATAATGATGAAATCAAACAATTCCTCACTATGCATGGGGCCGACCCTCTGGAAACCCCTCAAGGGCCCCTGGTGATCCCCAGACCCCAGTTTGGGAACCACTCATTTGTGGCTAAGCTACCAGTTTGTTAATGCGTATTGGGGTTGAGTTTCAGAAAGCCTTTCAGATCATAACAGAGGAAAGTCTAATGTGGTAAGAAGCATTTCTGACCCGGTATAAAGGCAACGTTATCTCAAATGGAATGTCATGGCGGGACGATTAGAAATGAACTGAGGTCCTCCGATCTGAAGGGGAGTGAAAGTGCGGGAATTGCTGGCATGCCTCAAATGCAAATGGATGGAGTGGAATAGCAACATGCTCTTGGTACGATTTGACACTGAAAAACAACTGCAGGCCCTTCTGACAAGCTTCTTTTGTTGCCCCCTCTCACTCGGCCTGGATCCCCGCCAAGCCCACTCTCAGCTCTCTTCAAATGCCCCCTTGTTCTCCTCTCTCACTCCTCTACTGTACTTACACAACTGTGTTTGATCCGCCACCTAGGATAACCAATACTCCATTTGTCAGCAATGACGCCATTAACCCAAATACACAAAGCTTCAAACTAACTCCCTCTCACTTTTGTGACTTTTTTTTCCCCCATTCCCCCATAAACCTTTCCCTGACTCCTTTCTCTCTTTCTCTTTCTCTTTCTTCATCTTTCTCTTTCCCTAGTCTTGGCATAACCAGCAGGATCAGCTGACACAGGCGGACTCCTCACTGGCCACAGCATTGTGAAACACCGGCCGACGGTGTGTTTAACATCCCGGACTGTGGGGGAGGAGAGGTCCCGTCCTGTACTGGATCAGCACAAACAGCCAGAGAAAATGCATGCCTTGTGCTCTGATGAAAACTTGATCTTGCAAGCAATAGTGATGATTTCTGGGCTTTATCCAAATAGACTGAAAGACGATATATAAGTACTGTAGGGTGTGCCCCCCCCACCCCCACCCCCACCCCTCTCCACCCCCTGTGAGCGAGCGTCCGGGCAAAGTGTTTCATGGTCAGCGGAGGTGTAAAGGGATCAGCGTGCAAGAAGGACAAAAAGGGCGACGGGCTGGGAAGAACTGAGAGTGTAAATCAGAAGTGTGAACCTGACAGGGGGTTGATATGGAGAACAGCAGCGTGCCACAGTGAAATACTGGGATATGGTGGGAGAATAGGCGATGCCCGG
Organism: Centroberyx gerrardi; assembly: GCF_048128805.1. Lineage (NCBI taxonomy): Eukaryota > Metazoa > Chordata > Actinopteri > Beryciformes > Berycidae > Centroberyx > Centroberyx gerrardi. Next base: position 26,187,731 of record NC_136003.1, read on the forward strand.
CCGACGAGAGACGCCAAAATTTGTATCCAAACGTACACCACACTATGCTGTAATTTCACGTACTTGATCTTAGAGGTTTAAAGTTCGAGAGTGGCGTCAGAAATGAGGGGAAACGCAGAAATTTAAGCGGCAAAACGATGTTATTCCATGCAAGTTCAAAGAGTTCAATTCAAATTTTGATGTCTCCTATTTTGCCTCTCCTGGAAGGGAAGGGGGGAGGGGGAGATCTTGAGAAAGGTGGAAAGTGGCACTGAGTGAAGCCACTGTCACCCTTTACTATTGTTCAGAATAAAAAACATAAGCGATGTGAATATGCAGCTGTGTCACATTTGATTCTCTACTCCAGAGCCACGCCCAGGAAAAACCTGAAACCTCAGCTGTAAGACGCAACACATCAACCGTTCCCTCCTTTCTCATCCTCTCCCTTTTGTTCACAGGAGGCAACAGAAGGGGTAAAACCTTCTATCAGACCTGTGAAGTCTCACTCATCTTATCTATGTTTTCTTAGGTTCGCCGTGTGTCGACACCAACACTGTTCATCCAGTCGTGGACCTCGGCATGAGAGCTGTTAGTCAGAATAATGCAGCAAGACAGTAAACGTTACAGTACAGCGTGTGGCCTGTAAACAGATCCCCTTGTGACTGCTGATCTCCCCAGGTTTAGCCGAGTTCCACGCGGCAGAGGAAAGTTAATTGAGAGTTGCATGTGAATTCCCACAGATTGCAGCGGTACGCCTCGGCCCTGCCATGTTAAGATAAAACCTGTTGCCAGTAGCAACAGCACAGAGGTGGGAGATCATAATGAAACTGCCATTGCTGTGGACATGATAAATATCACCAAGTCTCTTCTCAGCCAAAACAGATATTGTTGCTGTCAGATGAAAACCTCGCAACTCCAATTTTGGTGATTTTTGTGTTTTATCTTCAGGATTACACGCTCCTTTATGGGTTTCACCACCATTGGGCCGATGAAACCCTTTTAAAATCAGTTACATCAACTCCAAAATGCAATGCTGGTCAAGCTAAAAACAAGGCTTCTTTTCTTCATTCCTGAAATGTCGACATTTTGGAGATGCAAGGTTTTCACCCGACAGCAGCCACGTGTTTTACTATTATTCTTTTTCTATTCTGAAGTCTTGGTTTCAGTTTGTTTTATCATAAACACCATGAAACTGTCCGTATTTTACAGTCGAAACCCTTGACACAGGCCTCATAGAAAATGTTCCCTGCGGTGGTGCAAACGTTTGAGCAGGTTTTTCCTTTATTATACACAAATGTCTATTGCTGTACACGTACGTCTCATCAAAACAGGCTCATTCTGTTAAGCATGACATAGTGGAGAAGACACTGAAACACTCATTGGAAGTTCGGTAAGCTCCTGCGCCTCTGACAGGAGAAACCGGTAAAACTATTGGTATGCCAGACCAACTAAACAGAACTTTTAATGGGACTGTGATGCCAGTTTGTCTTTGCTATGAAACCCCAACGATAGACTGCATCTCCTGATAGAAAAACCTACAAAGCATCCCCCCCCACCCCACCCTTTCTGAAGTCCCGCAAAAAAGACAGAACTTCATCATACGAACTGTCGGGAATTCATAAATGTTAATCTCTGTGTGTGTTGATTGTATGTTAAACGTGTACGATGTGATAGTGAGGGGAAAAGAGGTCAGACTTTATACATATATATATATATCTATACACATATGTATTAGTAAAAAATACAAAAAAAAACAAGAGGCTTGCGCTGGTGTACTAACCCAGCAACTAACCCCGGCTCAGCCAGCCAGGTGGGTTAAAGATGTGGAAGTAGCTGTGTCTCTGTGTCCTGCATGAACAAGACAAGCCCGCAGATTCAGGATCTCTCTCTGCATTAAAGACTGTAAGATCACACACACACACAACCTTTAAACTACTTGAATCCACTGTGACCGGAATATGGTTGGACATAAAGAAGAAGAAGAAGAAGAAGAAGAAGAAGAGGGGAAAAAGGTCAACAACTGACAGCGATACAGATGTTTTCACTCTGTTTATCCAAAAGCCTGGGAGAAGTTGCCCTCCAACTGAACCTAATCAACGTCATGTCACTCATTAGGAAATGGAAAGAAATTGTGTAATAAGCGTTACTGATATTTATTTCAGTCTCTCTCTCTCGTCTTGTGTGTTTCGTCTTTGAGTGTTTGGATTAAAAAACGGTCTTAGCAGCAGCGGTGAGTCAGTGGGGAAAGAAGGCCCCCAGAAAACTGAAAGTGTTTTTGTGTTTTTTGTGCCCTCGCTAATCTTTTCTCGGTGTCTTAAGTCTGTTGTGAGAACTTTCTTTCTTTTGAGGCATGCTCTGTGTGTGATGTTGTGTGTTTTGTTATACTGTACGTGTCACTAAAAGGCAGACAGAACCTTGTAGAAAAAAACAAAAAAAAACAAAGGAAGGTACTGGAATAAAAAAAACGTGCTTGATTGTGTGTCTATTACAGAGTCTGCAGATTGTGTTTTTCCTGTATTTGTGTGTTTATTCAGTCTCCAACAACACATACATTCACAGATGCGAAGATGTAGGCTGTCTGGGCTCCGTAACGAGGCCGGTGGGAGGGAAATAAAGTGTAAAATCATTTAGACAGAGAGAGAGAGAGATCTGGAGGCATGACGTCACTGCTGCTTGTCAGTTGTTGGACATTATCTCCCTCGGGCGACAGATGGACAATAAACAGCCTGACTTCTCCTATAGCGGCGGCACACTGGACGCAGATACATGCCAGCACCGGCCACACATCAAACATTCACAGGCCACAAACGCCTGAACCCACATGAGTCTGAGACAACAGTTATGTCCCTGTTACTTTCTGGAACACCATTTATAACTGCGCCTCATTTGCAATTCAAGACCCGTAGCAATCATAATTTTTTACAAGGACGCTATAAAAAATATCAAAGCAAAGCTGTAATTTTCCCACAAGCCCCTACAGGAAAATTCTAGGATATAGCAAGGATAAGGTCACTATAGACTCACTATTTTAAGCCCCTATAGGAATATTACAGGAATATTATGGTGATATTGTAGGAGAGGAAAAAATATATATCATTAAATATAATAGGAAGGTACTACATGTCTCTAAGACAACAATTATGTCTCTCTACTTTCTGGAGTTCCATTTAGTTAATTTGTAATTTAAGAACTACAGTGATTATATAATAAATTTCAGAGGGATACTACAAATATTACAGCAAAACAACAATATTCCTATAAGACCCAAAGTTAAATTATGAGAATATTATAGTGATACCATGGGAGATCAACAAAAAAGTACCATAAGTGGGATAAGGCCATTATAAACTCACTATTGAATACAACTCTATAATTCCCTATAGGAATATTATAGGAATAATATAGTGATTTTAGGTTAAGGGGAAAAAAAGCACAATTCACATATAGATCAACTTTATACTGAGATACACAAGGGAAGATGTAAATATCATGATTACGTTTATAATATTCATGTTTATTTCTGCATAAACATGACGATATGACGTCACTGTTCAGGCTGCCTACTTCTAGCACTTTTGCCCAGTAACATTTAACCACTGGATCCTACAGGGAACAGAAACATCCATCCATATAATGTGAATTATATGGATGCTGGTTGCATTCTGCACGATCGACTGAACACGTTGCAAAGATGAAGATGGAGACTCTTCGTCAGGTGAAGTATAAGGCTCTGGCAGATAAAGGCTTTCATCTCAGATAAAGACAGTTTAGTGTTGGATGGCGAAGTCTCTGATACTCAGGAACTCCTAATCTCTCTGGCCACTGTGTCCGATAGTAATTTATTGTTCACCGCGAATGGGGGAATCCATCCATTCAACGCTTCAAATGCCCTTGTCCCCTAAAGGCCCCGGCCATGGGAACCTCACTTGTTAATGATGGAGGAAAAACCCTACTGCTGCTGTGTTTTCTTTCCTGCTCTGTCCTTGGATCATCAGTATTAACCCACTTCTCCGTGTTTTTTCCCCATTGAAGCTACATTTTCCAATATAGCCAACGGGTGACTGATCCAATTAAGCTCACCATTATAGAAAAGAGCGACTAATACATTTCAGAAGGATACTATACAAACTACAAGCCTCTGGAGGAATATTATATGGATATTATGATGCATGAGAGAATAGAAAATACAATTAAGCACGATAAGATTACTATAAACGCACTATTTTGTATCACAGACGCACTAAAAGTCCATATAGGAATATTATAGGAATATTTAGGGATTTTTCTCAGAGTGCACGGGCGGATGTGATGCGGGGCACCTGAAGGTGAAAACGCACCTGCCTCTTCATCCCCAGCATTACTCTGGCCTTGAGAAAAATAAAAACATTGTTTTGCATCATTTTTTTTTTTTACCCCATTGCCATTATTTCACCTAAATCATACTGCGCAGCGATGCACTGCTGATAGGGCATCTTGCATAGCCTAATGGCCAGTCAGTGGAAACTGTGGGCAGAAGCATGCAGGGATTGGCATTTGAAAATAATCCAGAATGTCGTCGGTGTCGTGATATACCTGCAGACCGTGATGAGGTTTTTTCGCTCCACGCCGACGCTCCGAGTAGACGCCTTTTTCGATGTCAGACCCATAGCCATTGCTGTGTGCATGCAGCCCGACTCCATCCAGCGGCGGCCCCGGAGCCTGTCGGGATCCCTGCCGGCACCAGGACCCCTCCCTCCGCGGCCCCTGTGTCCTATAAACACCCGCTGTCCTCTGCGAGGAGCCAGGGATGCTGCTGCTGCTGGAGGAGAGGAGCGACCCGCGTCAAGCTAGACACAATGAAACTAAGAACTTCCCGGATATAACTTTCAAAATAAAACACCTTATTGACGAAGATGCGTTGAATAATGGTGATACTTTTCTTTCGCCTTTGATTTCCGGTCTTATTCTGGTTATGTCTGTGCACTTGACGCAGCTGAGAGACCGAGTGTAAATGCTGCCTTCAGGTGCTCCACGTTCCTAGCTATGAAGTCTTAAATATGCCCCGTCGGAAATATTATAAAAAATGATCATGTAACAAAAGTAGGCTAGTTTTCTTGTTGGCTGTTGTTTTGTTTTAGACATCAAGTGGCACAGAGCTACTTTGTGCTGCAGACAGAATGAAGAGGGAAAATATGTGCATCAGGCATGTAGGCTAATTGATGTTTTCAATTAATTTGTCAGCCAAAATTTGTTGCGTATGTGCGCCAACTAAAATCGTACAGAAATGCAATGTATTTAATAGAATAGGCTACAAATAAAATACACCACTTTTACAATCCCTCGCTGACACGGCTTCCATACTGTACGTTCCCTTTTCTCCAAGAACACGTCGTACAGTACACTCAAATCGTAATAAAAATATTTCCGACAGCACCTGAAGGCAGCATAAAATACCTGGTGTCCTCTACGAGAAGATGCTGACCGCCGCTCTCCAATCCATTTAATGTTTAGAGAAAATATCTCAAGAGGTGTTTGTAATGACATGAGCGAGAAATGCAATGTCTTGACTAAATAGGAAATAAGAATCGATAGAATCAATGCGTTAAAGGCATCGGTAATTCTCTCGGTGACCAGCAGGCGGCGGACCGTGTCCTTCACAGATACCGGCTCCAAGCCACCAGAGGGCGCCGTGATAACATCGGTTATATTTACACATCGGTGGGAAGATGGCGGAGTCAGAGGAGCCCAAAGCTGCTACTTGCACTTTCCTCTTCAAAAAATCAACAAAAAAATTCTCCGGACGAAAGAGAAAGGCGAGCGACAGCGATAAAGGTAGAAATGTAACTAATGTTTATGATTTCTCATCATTTTAACTCCCCGGGCTGCTTCGCTGTTGTTTACCTCTCGGCTGTATTGTCGGTCCTGAAGTAGAACTAGCTAACAGTTAGCTTGATCGGGTGCAAGTGTGTGTTTTGGTACTTTTTATATTCTTATAAGGACTAAAACTAGCATCAAGGACATCTGGTGGGGGAGATATTCCAAAGTGAGGACATTTTGACGGTCCTCACTTCCACAAGGGGCGTGGTTTAGGGTTAACGTTAGTACTTAGGTTAAGGGTTTAGGTTAGGTATAAGTAAGTATAGTTATTCAAACGTGTGTGTGTGTGTCCTTTGCATCTTTGTAGTTCCTTACCAGCCGTTGATTTCTTTTTCAGATGGCAACAGCGACGAGGACCACAAATCTGTGGTCAGAAAACAAAAGAAAGACATTAAAGTCAATCCTATGATTCAGAGGGTAATTTTGTTATGTTTTTTAAGGTATTCTTTAAGGCATTTATTTGGAAGTATAAGCCTGACTCACCTTTCCCCTGTCCAGTCCAGGAAAGTGGAGAAGGAGGCTGTGTCTTCCAGTGAAAGTGAAGAGGACAAAGAGGACAAGAAGATCACAGTTGCCTACAAGTCCACACGGTCAGCAGTGAGTTCAGACTCCTTATGTCATATTTTAGTGGGGAGGCTGTAGAGAAGCAGGAGGGATGCTGGTTTGAATCCCAGCTGGTTTGGGGAAAGTGAATGATTAAAGTCACAATGAAATGAAAAATGATTTTTTCACCTTGTTAGCTACTTCTTCATATCATAACATAAACCTATTTAACATGAAATGGCAAAAAATATAGCAACATTTTTCTGTCCTCATATTTTTATATTAAAATCCCATTACTTTTGCTTAATGGAAAACAGTTTTTTGTTGTGTATGAATCCAGCATCCCGTTTCAACCAGAAATGTGTCAAATTCAGAGGTAGGGACTCGAGTCACGACTTGTACTCAAGTCAGACGTTTAGACTTTTTAGTCTTAGTTACTTGAGACTTGACTTGGGACTTTTAGTTTGATGACTTGAAAATGTTTCTAAAGTCTTGACCAAAGATCTTCTGTTTGTGTAAATGACTTTGTGTAAAAGCTTTGTTCCACCAGACGACTGAATTTAAATTTTGATTTAATTTTTTTAGGTTGAATCTGATTATAGAAATCAAACTCATGATTCACTTGCCAAGTTTTTATCCTGTTAAAATGATATTGCATTGAAAAGTCAACAAAGATACTTTTGTCTTATTAAATTGATACTGGACTCTTGATTTGTTCTGACTTGACTTGGTGTTCTACATTTACACTTGAGACTTGTGCCTCAAGAATTGTGACTGACTTGGGACTCAAGCAAAGTGGACTTGGTCACACTTCTGGTGGAATTACAAACGTAAAACACCATCGAAATGCCGTTTCCCTGTGACTTTAACACTCTCCCCTTCCTTCAGCAACTACTGTCAAAGTGCCCATGAGCAAGGCACTTAACCCCCAACTGCCTAGATGATTGAGGTTAAAAATACACCAGTACCATAAACTATCAGCGGTTGTGTTGGGAATCTGTCTAAAATTATTTTCTGTCTCTGTTTTATTTTGTCTGACTGCTGGCCCTTGCTATGTTGTCTATTTGTTTTGTACATTCATACTCCGGCATGTTTTAAAGGCTTGTTAATATTCAAATACCTCGTTCACCTTCTTCTCCCCGTCTCCTGCTCGCTGTCTTGAAAGAAACCCGAGGGGCCGGAAGACATGGGAGCGACGGCTGTGTATGAGCTGGACACCGAGAGAGACAAGGACGCCCAGGCCATCTTTGAGAGGAGTCAGAAAATCCAGGAGGTAAGAGATTAGATGCTGTGTTTTTCATTCATTGTATTCTAGAAGTCATCTCTATACAAAAAGGGCTGTGGTGATCTCATTTATATTTGTGAGACTTTATCATGAATCTGGGCAAATTCTCTAATTGTTTAACCATCTGGATTTTGCAATTTAACATTTACCCCACACAGTTAATTTGGCCAAAGTTAGTGCTCTCTCGGTTGGGACTTGTTTACCAAGATGGATCCGGCAGTCACGTCAGTCTTGGTGGAAAAAAATAAAATCAGCACTAGTGCGTCAGTTGCTTTGCAGAATTTGAAAACATCAATCCTGGCAGCTCTAGGGAAATAGTAGATATTTGCTCTTTTCATGCACTTCCATCCCCCTCTTCTGAAACAGCAGATGCTCTGGGTGCAAACACACAGATGCCATTTTGCCATTTTCCAGAGCTGCCAGATAATTTGGCAGCTAGTTTCCTCTTTGCTGGATGAACTGTCTTCCTCTCACCAGGAGCTGACGGGCAAAGAGGACGATAAAATCTACCGCGGCATCAACAACTACCAAAAGTTCATCAAGCCGAAAGACACCACCATGGGCAACGCATCGTCTGGCATGGTCAGGTGGGTGCAGGAGTTCATATTCATCATGTGCTTCCTGGACGAATTCTGACAGTTAATATTAGCGCTTTATTAACATATACATCACTTTTTTATAACAGGAAAGGACCGATCCGGGCCCCTGAACACCTGAGAGCCACAGTCAGGTGGGACTACCAGCCGGACATCTGCAAAGACTATAAAGAGACCGGGTTCTGTGGGTTTGGAGGTGGGTACAAAAGATTATAAGTCTCCTGTTGAATAATATTTACCTTGAAGAGTGAAAGCTGTATATATTTTGACTTTTCCCTTCTGTGTTCTTCACCATCAGACAGCTGCAAGTTCCTCCACGACCGATCGGACTACAAGCACGGCTGGCAGATCGAGAGGGAGCTGGACGAGGGCCGATACGGAGCCAACGGTGAGTTCCAGAGGGGGACGCACGAGTCTTTTCCCGTGTCTGCATCCATATCTCCTGTACCCCCCCCAAACACTGCTGTGCTTTTAATATCTAGATGAGGAGAACTACGAGGTGAGCAGTGACGAGGAGGACTTGCCCTTTAAGTGCTTCATCTGCAGGAGCTCCTTCAAGAATCCCATCATCACAAAGTAAGCCTCCGTTTCTTCGGGATGTCTTCTTCTTCTGCTACCAGTTACCCATGTGTTAACCAGACAAATGTCTCCCAGGTGCAGGCACTATTTTTGTGAGACCTGCGCCCTTCAGCATTACCGCAAGTCCAAGCGTTGCTATGTGTGCAACACCCAGACCAACGGTGTCTTCAACCCCGCTAAAGGTAACAGAAGCCTTTTTTAGGATGCATCTCTTGAAGACCTTTAGAGGGGGAAGAGGGAGGTTGAATGGGGAAATAAACTATTTCTGGAAAATTCATGTTATAAATCCAACTTCAAGATTCCCTTGAATGTTCTTGATTATTTTTTTCCTTTATTTCAGAGTTGATGGCCAAGATGCAGAAACAACAGGCCATGACAGACCAGCCACCCTCAGATGAGGATGATTAAGTGAATTTGAACCCTTTCCCACCCTTCCCTTTTGTGTTTGTGTTGTCAGTACATCACCTTTGTCAGTGAAAAAAATTTTTGAATAAAATAACTTTTTTAGATTGTTACTGCCTCATTGCTTGGTGTCATTGACTCGAGACATTAAAGTGAACAATGTTTATTGTCAAGTAAAATAGTCAACTTTAACATTTGCAACACTTTCTTCTGCCCTTTCTCTCAAATCTACATGCAACCAGACGAAACAAGCACCATTGTAACATTCACTGTAATGTAACACTGCCCAGAGTAAAGTCCAGGAAATACACAGTCTATGTTCTGAAGGTTCAAATAAACAGATGTTATATTTAACTCCTGTGCAACAAAAGTGATGCTTAAAGCATGAGATGTAGCGCACGATGCAACACGGGCAGAGAGCTTCTAAGAAATGCGTACACATGCTGTCCACAAGTCGTCCCTCGAGACAAACTTCTGTTACCTTCCATCTGGTGTAGACAAGGCTAATTGGGTCGGCCTGGGTGAGTTGTGTCCCCTTATGGTGGTCTCACTGAGCAGACAGGCCACATCAAACGAGGTAGAGTATCCCCTCTGAGGATTTAGCAGCTTCCCACTGATCCCTTTCATGAGAATCTTCATAACAAAGCTGCATCTACATCCATGAACTGTCCTCTAACACCTCAGCAAGAGGGATAGAGGAGTCCTGTCCTGCTTTGGCTCCAAGGGGCTTGTAATGAGTGAGTACAATCTGAAGACGGGGGTGTGTGTGTGTGAGAGACAAAGAGGCAGTCAGTGCAAGAGTTTGTGCATATCTATAGAAGAGCGAAAGCTTGTGAGAGACATCAAAGAGGCAAGATGGCTGCTGGCTTTTAAACTCTGTCTGTCCGAGAGGAGCAACTCCTTTTAGTTTGAGATTTGAATTATTTACAAGGGAGCCATTACAAAAAACAAACCCAGTCCCCGGTCTCCTCAGAGCATTTCCCGTCAAAATCCTTCTCTAGTGTCTGCCCGACGCTTCCTCCACTGTCAGAAGTCCCAGTCGTCCACATCCAGGTGGCTGAGACCGGACTCCAGGCTGGCCAGGCCAGACGGAGAGTCCTGCGGCTGGGAGCTCTCAAAGCTGGTGATGGGCGACACCGGCCGGAACAGCTCCGGCAGGGCGTCCGAGGGCCGGCGCTTGATCTGAGACCAAAAAACAAACATTTGGAGTATTCACCTCTGAAAACACATTCTATGGTTATAAGACAAGTGTCGGCAGGTGTCTTAGGAAAAGTTCATGCTCAAAGTATTGGGAGATGCTTGTGACACAAGCTGTCAGTGGTCATCTCCATGGTAACCAGCTGGATACTTCTGGCTGTTTTGTGTGTTTAGGAAAGATGGCTACTGGATACTGCGATATTGCAATACTGTGATATTGATTTGACAGAGGACATTTTAAATGTACTTTTACTGCGGAAGAGAAAAAGATTGTGGTATGTGCGCCCGATAAACCAGACTAGAGAGGAACAGGTGAATACCTCCTATTTAGACAGATGAGAGGCAGCACTTTCATTATTTTCAGATGTCACCAAATCAGGTTTGACCTCCTACATCGGATCGCACCATATGTTCACCACCAAAACACCCACATGAACCCCATTGGAGTGTCAGGGAGATTGGTTGTGGCTCTACGGATCCTAGCATCTGGGTCATCTCAGCAGAATGAAGCAGCCAGTTACAGGCTGGGAACAACAACAGTGTTACTCATTCTGACTGAAATATACGAGGCAATGTGGAAGGCTTTGAAGCAAGACGGTTTCTGTTCCTTCACGTTCTGGGTGGGAGGAGATTTCGAGGGAGTTTTTGAGGGTGGGGAATTACCCAAACTGTGCACCGGCATCTGCTGGGAGCGATTATTTCAGCTACAAGGGCACGCATTCAGTGGTCCTCATGGCTGCGTGTGATGCCAACTACATACAAATTCAGTATAGAACCGCCTCCCACACTTGTCTTATGTATGATGGTTTCATAAGTGATGTCAGGATTACTTAAATATCCTACACACCTGTTTGAAGAAGGAATGGCCTATGAGAGCGGCGGCAGACGGTCTGAAGGAGAAAAAAGGGAAACAAATTAATGACTTGATCCTCAATGGGGGATTCTTCATGATGTCCAGTGTAATGCTGAACATGCAGCCGGAGCTTGGCCCACCTCTTCTCCGGGTCTCTCTGCAGACACAGCTCTACGAAGGCGTGGAAGTGTGGGGAGAACGTCCGGCTGTAGGGGTGTCCCGCCGACGAGGAGGAGGGCTCTCCGTTGGAGTGGCGCGCCCCTCCGGCCCCGGGGCCCTCGCAGATCCCGGAGTCGGCGCCGGAGCGGGACGGCTTCATGGACAGCTCCTCCGGTGGGATAGTGGTGGTGTCCAGCAAACACGGCACTGTCCCGTTCAGCTTCTCCAGCAGCATCTGTGGAAGGGAGGGGGGATTAGATAGGCCAGGTCACCCATATACATGCTACTTACTATGATGTATACTATGAATTTTTGCCATAAATATTTATATCATCTTGGTCAACTTAGCTGTTAAGTGATGACAACAGACGCCAAAATATTATCTTGTGCCATCCAGATACTGGGGAAGGTTTATCATCGATTCATTTAAGCAAAATATTTTTGCAAGCAGCAAAGGTCAGGACACTAAACAACTTTATTTGGCGGGAACCTTTAATATGAAGGCTGAGGATCTTTTTCAAGCAGAGTACCAAAAATCAACTTTGTTTTCCAGCAATTTTCCCCCAGTACTCTTCAATATGAGTGCAGATAAATAAATGATTTTCAGCAGATGATGAGGGATAGCAGAACAGGTAGGGAGTCAATAGGTGTCTGCTCACCTGTGTGGCTGGCATGTCTTTGAAGGGAACGTGTCCGTTAGCCAGTTCACAGGCTGTGATGCCGAGGCTGTAGATGTCTGACCGAGAGTCGTAGCCCTGCAGGTTCTGAGAAAGACAAAAATCACATCTGAAATTACACCTAACTTTTTTTCTACCACTGCTTCACTTCTACTTCATGCTTCAGTTTATTCTGCTGCTAAATGTAGCATGAAGAAATATAAACGTAAGAACTCTGTTGCAAAACAGAGTATTAATTAATATGTTAATTAATATTAACATTAATTAATATTAATGTTAATATTGATCTGGGGATGACACAGTGTTAATCCAGCATGGTATAAAGCTGGGATGTGGGTGATCTCAGTACCTGCTGCAGCACCTCTGGGCTGAGCCAGGGCAGCACCTTGACGCTGTACTGGGGGAAGTCGTGGACAACTTTGGCCCTCTGGCCGTGACGGATCAGACTGAAGATGCTCCGCAGACCCGACATGCAGACCTGTCCGTCTGCTGAGATCAATACGTGGCTGGCCTTCACACTCCTGCATGCAACCACAGACAATTAGACAACTTCCAGTCCAGATCGTCACAGAATATCAGGTTAAACTTGTGCTTACAAGTAAGGTTAGACTGATATACTGGTTTGTCGATATTGGCCTTTTAGAGAGATGCCTCCCTGATTCAACAGCCAAGAGATCAATACTACACTGAATATACTGAAATAATTGGCACAAAATATTGCAGCTTCAATACAAAAAATATTGGTTTCTGCCTTCAAAAACCCATATCAGTCTAACCCTATTTAGGGGTATATATGTGTGCCTTACCGGTGCACATATCCCATGTGGTGGATGTACTCAAGAGCTTTGAGCATGCCCAGCAGAATGTATGCGATGGCCAGTTCACTCATACCATCAGTGAAATGGGTGCTGATCAAGTCTCTGGCTGAACCTGGAAGATTATCACACACAGATGATGGTGAGAAAGCTATGGTCTAAGGATGAAGGCATTTCTGTTGTTGTTCACGTACATTTGTTTGGTAAAATACGTCACTGTGTTGGTTTAGGTCTCTTCCTTACCATAAGCCATGAAGGGGGTGATGACCCACAGCTCATTTTCAGCTATAAAGATGCTCCTATAGGGCAGAATACTGGGGTGGTGGAACAGCTTGGACACATGAAGTTCGCCCTGGGAGGCAGAGGGAGGGAAATTACACCGTGTTAAGTCAAGCTGACTGAGAAAAAGATCCGATGATATTGAATCTAATTAGGCATAGAAGGGTGAGCAGGCAGACAGGAAAGTTAATCAGAGAACGGACACGAGGGTTACATAACTAGTCCCAAATGTGAAGTAATGAGATGAGAGGAGAGCTTTCTGTCCCCTGACAACACAGAGGTAAAGACTCATAGGAGGCTGAATGACACAGACTGATGGGACAGAGGGATGACAGAGGGATGATGGAAGAACGATGCAGACCTGCAGGTATGTGACCATGTCATTAGTACAGGACTCCAGGTCGATCCGGCGGATGGCTACATGCTCCCCTGTGGGTCTGTACCGGGCCAGGTTCACAGTCATCAAGTCCTCCAGGCCCCGGCCTAACACACAGACACATATTTCATTATAAAACACTTTCAAGTCAAATTAACTGAACACCAGTCATTATGAAACAGTTATTTTCTGGCCCTCAGTTCTGATTGGCTTAATAATGTTAAAAGCTGTTGATAAATCAATTATACCGGGACCTGCACTTAAAGTCTGCACTTAAATGTGATTTTAGAAGAGCTAAGAGGGTTTTAAGCCTAACATCACCTCTTAGCTGTTCTAAAAATGACTGTAATCCACAGCCTCTCATGGTTTACTGCTTATCAAAACTGAATAAAACATCTGTGTCTTGCATCGATACGAGCAGCCAAGTCACGGCTGGCTTAAAGTCGGGGCGTGTCTCTGGACTTCACTGACCGATAACGGTGAGGAGCTCGTAGGCGCTGCTGTCAGGGAGGAAGCTGCCCATGGTGTCCCGGCGTGGGAGGGAGGTCAGGCTCTCCTGGCTGTCCTCATGGGCCTGGAGGTGGAGGGGAGGAGACAGAGTGGATGAAGATTGGCTGTGACACGTGTAAAGGGCTTGTGAGAGTGACTACCGGAGGCTTGGTCATACGCGTGATGACTGATGCAAGATCAGCCAAGGACGGGCTATGTGGGCCTGAGTGGATTACTGGAGAGTGGACGTTGTCGACTATCCTATTTATCACTCACTCATGTCACCCGTAAATCAGACTTTGTTGATGTAAGCCACTGAATGCCAGTGCACACGTGAGATTAGAGTCTGTCTAGACACATGCAGTGATTTCTGTGCCCTTTAAAAGACACCCAAACAAGGTGTGTTAGCATGACACACTGCACTTTCCAAAGAAACAACAGGAATTAGACAATAGTAGTAGTAGACAATAGTAACACAAAACCGTACTGTCAATCAAACCATCACTGGCAAAATGCTTCATCATAGCAAATACAAGTGAGTATCTAGGCCTAGTGATCAAAACATATTCCAACACCCTGTCCATTCCAAGGAGAATACAACTCAATATAAGAATTTGCATGTTATTCCTATGGCCCAAAATAGTTAAATTAGTATTTTTGGAGGAATAACATTGTTAATTCTTAAAAGAAGCATTATTTCCATTACAAATAGTAGGTTTTGTTGTCCATGTGCAGAAATCGAAGAAATATAAAATAAAACTGTAATCACCGAGTATGGCCTATGAATAGCCTTTGCTTTTATGCGTTTAGTTGTAAATTCTTTTAGGGCCCACACTCGTGTGTAGGAAAACATATTATTCTTGGCTGTGAGGACTCCTGAATTCCATCAAATTACAGCCATTCAAATGATGGAAATGGGCAGGCGGCAGTAGCAATAGCATTTTATTTCCTTGGTGCAAAAAAGAAAGCAAGCTGTATGAGCATTTGGGGTGTTTCCATGGTGACCAGTGTGGAGAAGCGCATTCAAAGAATTAGTGTATAGACAGTGCACATAGTGCAGTCCAGGAGCATAATTTTAGCCTAAGATGACGCGTTCAACTCTGAGAACATTGTCACAGATAAAAGCAAGAGTTGTTTCATGAGTGGACAGTGCATGAGACTCAGAAAGGTGGGATGTTCAGCCAAATGATGCCTTCGCCATGGCAACACATCGGCTTTCTGAGTAAAGTTATGCACTTTACATTATAACTTGGCACAGCGGCACTGTCAGACATGCTGTGGAAGCCATCTGAAGTACACCGGTCAAGTGAACATTCATCAACGCTGATTTTAACAAGGCTTCCCATCCTAATTGTGTGGGTAGTGCAGAAGTTGCCATGATGATCAGGCTCAGACGGGGTTGCCATGCATTGCCAAAGCTGAACACATGGAACTCCATCCATTCCATCCATCTGCAAAGTGTGACATTACCAAACCACCAACAATTCGACAACAGGCCGTAGACACAGACAGGGAGTGTCGCAAGGCAAACGCTCAGTACTCACAACACAGAACGGTTTAATCAAAAATTAGTCAAGACTTTTAGTGAGGGACTAAAGACGCCACGAACCAAAACAGTGCAGGTTACCTGGAGCAGAGCGTGTTAACCGCACACTGAGGATTCAGACAGGACGGTTTAGACAGGCTGTACGAGAGGATTATGTGCTCTCTCTTAGAAAGAAAACTACAGGTAGAGGTACAATCCCAGTAATAAAAATAGTGATATTTCTCATATCACTGTGAGGAAGCCCCGTGTCAATCCCCTTTCTCTGTCTTCCTCCTGGGATATTATCATCATGACTGTACGCTCTACCGTTTCCCCATCCTCCCCAACAGAAACAGAAGTGAGGTGAGTGGGATGGCCTTCTGAGCGATAAGCATGTGCAGCGGTGTCATGAACCGGAAGCTCATGCATTAAAAGTGCAAAGCCTCAGGGCCGGTGAATTCTTTCACATATATACATATAATCTCGCAATGTGCGCACACACACACATGCACGCACACACACAAAAGGCACATGGGGGATGATAAAGCAGTGACAGGAGTACCACACTTACTTTCCTGTGAGAGAGTCCCTGAGCTTGCTCTGGGGTAGAAAAACCACATCAATGACATAAAAACACATACACACACACACACACAACAAGAGAAGGATCTGTGTTTAGAGCAGCTCTTCAACTGGGAGGTGCAGCGTCTCGTCTTGGGAGCTTGCTGCAGACTGACTGTGATAGATGGCCTTTGCCTGGCCTCCCTCAATCACTAATAGGATTTGTCTAAACCAGCAGTTCAGTCTTTAAGGTGACGATCCACAAAGGGATACAGCATTATCAATACAGACAGTTTTGGCATTAACTCGCCATGGCAGTCAAATCAATGTGATTAAACTGCATTACTTCCCTCTCCCTCGTTTGCGGCCATAAAAATGAATTCTACCTGACCTCATAAATTGCTCTCTTCTGCATAAAAGCCTTGATGAAATATTTGCAAAGCAAAACTTTAGATTCATGTAGAAATGAAAAACAATCTAGCTAAAAACCAGCGACCCTATGCATGTTCTTTCAGAATATTATGTAATGCAATGAGACCAGAGCACAGCCAAAACAAAAATTATACAGTTGAACAAACATGCAATATTATGCAATGATAGGCCAGCAAGAAAATGAAGATGAGGCGAAGCTTGCAAACAAAGCTTAAACCACCCCAGATCCTTTCTATTAACACCTGACATTCAATAATCTCTCTGCCAGAAATATTATATCAGAATAATATGTTATAAATGTTGAGTCATGGTGTGACAAGAATTATCGTCCTACATTTCCTGCCATCGTGCCTCTTGGAATGGAATAGGTGTGAGATTGCAGGGATGAATAATTGTATGTGTTGTAACTGTTACAGTCAGATAAGATCCCAGTCGCTTGAATTGAACAGACAGGCAATGTGCAAAAGGTTTAGTGACTTCACTCAGTAGTCTCACGCTGATTTCACAGTCAGTACGTGTATGAACAACAGCTTCAAGTCAGCAGTTTGTGGACAATAGTCCTTCTCTCGCAAACAAAATTAGCAACATAACCCAGCGGCGTCCAATCATGTGCCATGGAGGGCCAACAGTCTGCAGGTTTTCCTTCCAACCAATCACTGCACCAGGTGATTTCACTAATAATCTGCTCCCTCTCTGCTTGAAGGTGTGCTAATCAGTGAAATCAGCTGCTGTAGTGGTTGGTTGCAAGGAAAACCTGCAGACTCTTGGATTTCCGACATCAGTGGATTCGCTGCAGTGTTTACCGCCTGTGTTCACACACTTCCGCAATTCGTGATGCCTTAACAGCCACAAACAATCAATATCACACAACCTTTTTTTTTTTTTACACTTTTTACACAGCCAGAAGAAGCATTAGTTACGATGGCACAGACTCTCTGTGTGACAAGACCACAGGACACATTAACACGCGACTGATTTTGTCTCTAATAAATTCTGTACTCTGATAAATTTTTGCAGCACACAGAAACAATGAAGCTAACGCACACTGAAAGACAGGGAATACATAGCGGACAGACTGAATAGAAAAATTTCAAATTGTAATTCAAGGATGATGTGTTAGAAGCAGAGCAAAGCAATCACTCGTTGAGAGCAAAGCTTCAATTGGAACTGAATGTTTTTTTTGTTTGTGCCAGACAGTCATACAGCTGATGAAGGGCCTAATGTGTAAGCAGAGATTTGGGAATGTTGAACCCTTTCAGTGTAACCTGGCTTGCCTCGGACCTCACCTCCAAATAACTCCAAATCCCGCAGGCTCTCCACACTCAATTTCTCTGATACCCAACGCTGACAGACACAGAGGGTTAATTACAGACATGGAAAAAAAAGAGAGAAATGCAAGGAGAATAAGGAAAGGTTCCACAGCAACATGATCACATGTGAAGCTTCTGAATAATGATGGTTCATTCTAACGGCTATCTAACTTGTGTGGCTGTGTTTAAAAGTTTCTTAAATGGGATTGCTGATCTCGTTCAGCCACTAATCCTTTTGCAAGCTCCATTCAAAAATCTGACAACTCAATGTGGCCCTTATAGGGTCCACTAGCTTTTTTTTTTTTTTTTTTTTTACTTTTTAGTCCTACTTTTACTCTTATGTTTTATGACATTTTTTTAAACTCTGTTGGTGATTTTATCTTGTTTTGTAAAGCACTTTGTAACCTTGTTTTGAAAAGTGCTATATAAATCAAGTTTATTATTATCATTATTATTATTGTCATACATATCGCTTAGAAAATGGCAACGTCCTTTTCTGAATTGTTAGCCTAAATTCAA
Organism: Centroberyx gerrardi; assembly: GCF_048128805.1. Classification (NCBI taxonomy): domain Eukaryota; kingdom Metazoa; phylum Chordata; class Actinopteri; order Beryciformes; family Berycidae; genus Centroberyx; species Centroberyx gerrardi. The sequence continues at coordinate 26,206,163 of NC_136003.1, forward strand.
ATTGCCTCTCCTGTCATTCCCACAAGCACGAAAATACACCAAGGTAGGCCGTAGAAAGCATGTGAGCCAATTCTAAAGTTAAATTTTTTTTTAAATAAGTGCTGCTGGATGGATCATATGTACGCCAAATTTACCAGTGGACCTTAACAATTCATAAAAGGTATGAGAAGTATGAACGTTTGCTGATATGCAAGGCCACATTAGACTGCCAGATTTCTGAATGGAGCTTTGCATGATGTTATCTCCACACAAGAGAGAATGGCACATATCAGCACTCACCATATACAAACATCAGTTGGTGAAAAGGCAACCTGGCCCCTGCTAAGCACATATATATTACAAGAAGCTTTATAAATATATCTCCACATTATTGTCAGATAGTGATGCTAAATGCTGTGCCTGGCTGATTGCAATCTGAGCTAAGAAAGCTGTCCTACAATCAGTGATGGAGTATATGTCTAAAATAATGGCCGTAAGTAGTGCTTGACAATCACTTACAAGAAAAGACATGGATCCTGTTGAATGGGTAACCTATAATAAAAAAAAAAAAACATCCAGGGAATATCTGTGGAGAAAAGCAGAACCACTGTGAAAGAGGAGGATGGAGGGCTTTCTTGGTCACCTTCTGCTGGGACCATTGAAAAGTCGCTTCTGGTTGGTTGATCATGCTCATCACCGCTACTACACCAGATGGCTGACAGAATACTAATAATATCATGAAAATGTGCACATTTTCATCTGTAGACCCTAAATGATACTCAGAAGTTTGATTATGTGAAATTGTATCAATTGTGTTTTTTCTACGGTGGCCAACACATCAGCTTTCTTTGTCTTACGATACGATATGAATACTTATTCCTATGACAATATTATCAAACAATCTGTGGTAACCTAGAGTTTACCAGCCAGTCAATATCATTCAACAACGTTGATTTGAATGGTGATGGTAATACCCCAGTCCTAGCAGTGCTGATTCTGTGGTTAAAACCAATCAACATTAGCTAGTTAGTTATGTGCCTCGCTCTGCGATGTCAGTGTGCTGTTTTCGACATCAGCTTCCCTTCAACAGCCCAAGGAAATTACAGAACAGTTGCCTAGTTAACTGGACAATAGTAGCTACAGTAAAACAATTACCTTAGAGCAGTTTCGTCATTACCAGAGCTAACGGTATTTTGAGGACGACTCCGAATTTTGCCATGATGGAGGGAACAAGCTTAGAAGCTAACGTTACCGTTAGCTAGCTATCCTCCTGACTCACGTTAATAATCATATCAGAAAGTAATTTACGAATGCCTTAATAACTTACCTGTATAGTGCTTTGACCAGCAATGTCTGGTTAGAGTAAAATTCTAGTTTTTTGGATAACTTAGTTAGCTAGCCATCCTTTCCAGTGGGGTGTTTTTGACAGCTCTCCGCTACGGTTGGTTGAGAGGCACCCTGTCGCACACAAACGACGACACACACGTAAAAAAAATTGCGCGCACTGATGACACAAGCACCGCTGAGGTCCAACTGTGAAAACAGGAGCTCTCACTAGCATCAGTAAACAGGTAAATACGGCTTGATAATCACTATAACGGAATTATCGATACACACAGTTCATAAATAACTTATGATAGACTGCCTGTGTTTTTGGAGGGCACCCTAACTAAACAACATTTACTGCAAGTCGTCGAGCGTCACCTCGCACACCCACATCGTGGCCCTGTTTTGCGGCCTTGAGCTACTTATTAGACGCCCGATTTTTAAGAAGTGTTGTCAAACTGATAACTTTATAAGTAGTCAGTCCGAACCCAAGCTAGCCCTAGGCTCTCGCTGCCTTTCCAGGAAGGTATTTAGCAAGTCGCTAGCTAGCTGCTTGCTAGCCTCGTTACGTGCCTCTCTCACCCTCATCCCAGCTACTACAGTTATCTTGTATGGAAAGAACGTCACGCCAAACTCCACTCAAAAATCTATCAATTAAAGGTAGCCTTGCGGCAAACGTAGAACATGAATTAAGACTTATTACGAACGGATAGTGTCCACTGACATTTTTGTTTTGAATATGATCCGCTAACCGAAATGTAACTGTATTTCAGTTACATTCCAACTTGGTTTACGCTGCTTGCTACTGCCCACCACGGTGTATTTTGGTGGAGGAAGATTGCTTGAATAACACGCGAATCGTTCTAAAGGTTGGAATTTTATTGAATTTAAAACTGCTTGGTAAATTATATGTATCCCGAATTTATCCGCGGAATCTTACGATACGATGTATGTATGTTTGTCAAACGGCACATTAAATTGCAAGATTTCTGAATTGAGCTCACAGCAGGAGATGAGGCTACTCCTCTACCTGACCCGCAACGGCCGGTCGTATCAATTTGTGCTGCTTTCGCTGTGGTAATCTTGGGTTGAAAGGACCGTTGTTTCCATAGTAGAGAAACTCTATTCAATGAACCGTTAGTGGCCAATCTTCAATTTGGCATGCGAATAATCCGCCAAGCACTTTATTTCAATAGAATTTTAACTGTTAGGATTGGTTCTCCTGTTATTCCCACTATCTTCTTCCACCAAAATAGACCATGGAGAGTGAAGACGAGCAGTATAAACCAATCTAAAAGCTGAAATTTTACTGAAAAAAGTGATTCTTCGTGTACCGAATTGAAGAGAGGCTTCTAACAATTCAGAAATGGCCTCAAGTCATATTTTATATGGTACATGTTTGCCAATAAGCAAGGCAGACGTTAAATTGACAGATTTTTTTATGTATTTGGTGTGACAACATGTCATGTATCAGGGCTATGCAAGACCAGTAGTTGAGTTGTTTCCCCGCTGTTTCTACAGCACAGCTATGAATTGGAACAAAGGTGGCCCAGGTGGTAAGCGAGGTTTTGGGTTTGGAGGATTTTCCCTTGGAGGTGCAGGGAAGAAAGAAGAACCCCGCCTGACTCAGAAATCTCACACATCTTTTGGGCCCACGGGATCAGCTGGAGGATATGGAAAGAACCAGCAGCTCCCTTCATTCTACAAGATAGGAACAAAAAGAGCCAATTTTGATGAAGAAAATGCGTGAGTATAGACCTTTATATGCACAGAATTCAACATCTGAGTAAAATATAGTTTGATCAATGTAGGACTACCACTGTGTAAATATTCATGTGATAATCATTGCTTTCTCAATCCCTGGTCTTTGTTGTTTTGGTCCAGGTATTTTGAAGATGATGAAGAGGAGTCCAGCAGCAGCGTGGATCTGCCATACATCCCAGCTGAGAACTCACCCACACGACAACAGATGAAGTCTGGCGGCGGCTCGGACAGTGAGGATGATCCACTGGATGCCTTCATGGCAGAGGTTGAGGTGAGAAGAGAATTAGAGTTAAGCAGAGACAAAATAGAATACACATTCAAATGCTTTCCCAGCTGTTTTCCCTAACAAATCTTCTTTTCCTGTTCCAGAGCCAAGCAGCCAAAGACATGAGGAAATTAGAGGAAAAGGAAAAGGAGAAGAAATCTGCCAAGTAAGACTTGCAATTGCATGTATTTTTTTGTTAAATTGTTTGTTTGTTTTTTAGTCTCATCTAAGGTCCTTATGCAGGTGCTCAAATTGAAACCATGCATTTGAAAAATTATTTGACCAGAATTAGAAAAAATATCTCCCACAGATTTTGTGAGCTACAGTATAAGGCCACTAATTTGCCATTTTCATTGTGTTATCAGGTAGATAACTGCAATAGGCATTCACTACTTTAAGACAGGGCTTACTTTGTAATGATGTGGCTTTATACAGTAATCGTTTCTTGAATATCTCCAATTGACTGGCACAACAAGTGACACATCCAGCAATGTTTCTTGCTGGCTCACTAGATATCATCAGATAAGTGACCTTAGTCATAGTGGGATGTGGGCTACCTTGAGTGTATGAACGAGCCGCAGGGAAGTTTTTTTTCTCCGCTTGTCATTTCAGGGGTATTCGTGATGACATTGAAGAAGAAGATGAACAAGTGAGTGAGCCCTCCAAAGTTCTTAATCCACTACATCGCTGATCTCCAGACCAACCATTCCCTCTACCCTTTCAGATCTTACAATGCCCCCCTCCCCCTCCCACCCCTCTATCTAACACTGCAGGTTGCACATTTAGCATCATCATGATGGAGTTATTTTTCTTGCATATGTTATTCTTGTTGTTTAGCAATGGGACAAAAAAAGCATGTTCAGCTGTTGATTTACTTCGGCGAGTGACAGAGCATTTAATATGAGAATGTGAAAAATAATTTTGCCCTTCATTATAAAACTGAATGTCTCGTTGGGTATTTGTGTGTCTCTCTGCTGCTGGTGCCTGGATGCTGTGTTAAGCAGCAAACCGGCTCGGTGGTTCACATGTAATGCTGTGCTGTTTGCAGGAAGCCTACTTCCGCTACATGGCAGAGAATCCCACAGCTGGGCTGACGCTGGAGGAAGAGGACGAGAACATCGACTATGACAGTGATGGGAACCCGATTGCCCCTACCACCAAGAAAATCATCATGCCCCTTCCTCCCATCGACCACACTGAGGTACGGCTGAGAAACACACAGAGCTGAGACTTGTCTTAACCATGGATCTGCTTTTTTTATTGTGGGTAATGTTAGGGATTTTGTTGTGATTTTGTTGCCTTTTTTGTCATCTTTTTGCAGATTGATTATCCCCCCTTTGAGAAGAACTTCTACAATGAGCATGAAGAGCTGAACAACCTGACAGCAACTCAAGTGTTGGAGTTGAGACACAAACTCAATTTGCGGGTAAGACCATGACACATGTGTCACACATCGGTATCCAAATGTGGTTTACCTGGAATTCATACACATAATACCACAGTACTGCAGTGTGGTACAGTAATTTTTTTTTAGTGGTGATTGAGTAATTTTGTTTTGGTCCCAAGTCCCTTTATGTTTGGCTCCCATTTTAGGTTCTGGTGTACATTTTAGCACTACAATATTTTTTGCTAAGATAAAAAAACATGATTTGTAAACATGATCTTACTTTTGGTGGGGTTAGGTAAAATATAATTAAATTTTTTATTTAACAATTTTTCTTGCAGTGGTAGTCATTTTCCTGCAGCAGCGGCTATGGAGAAATGCTCTTTGGAGGCATAGGCCTTTATCATGTGAACTGTTACCATCATCAACAACATCAGTCCTGAATGTCCTTTGTTTCATGCTCCTTTTTCTTCTTTTCCTCATCCTCAGGTGTCTGGTGCTGCCCCTCCCAAACCTTGCACCAGCTTTGCCCACTTCGGTTTTGACGAGCAGCTAATGCACCAGATCCGCAAGTCTGAGTACACTCAGCCCACACCGATTCAGTGCCAGGTACAGTGCAAGACCGTCTCAAGGCTGCAGCATAACTGAATGATACCATAAACCTTTCTGAATAATGCCATACTGTTCGTGTCCTCTGTCTGGGATTTAGGGAGTGCCCATCGCCCTGTCTGGACGTGACATGATTGGTATCGCGAAAACTGGCAGCGGCAAAACGGCAGCTTTTATCTGGCCCATGCTAGTTCACATCATGGACCAGAAGGAGCTGGAGACCGGAGAGGGGCCCATCGCAGTCATAGTGTGCCCCACCAGGGAGCTTTGTCAGCAGGTACGAAATGGAGAGCGATGGGATCAGATTTGGTGAAAGTATAGAAGACATTTGCTGTAATACCACCAAGACTATATATATGTGAAGAAGAGGTTTTTTTTTTTAAAGAAAGTCACTAAAGCGTATCACTGTAAATGTTTCCCAGATCCATGCAGAGTGTAAGCGTTTCGGGAAAGCCTACTCGTTGCGCTCTGTGGCGGTGTATGGAGGAGGCAGCATGTGGGAGCAGGCCAAGGCTCTTCAGGAGGGAGCAGAGATTGTGGTGTGCACTCCGGTAAGAAGGGAGAGGTCCAGTTCTCTGTGGATGACGTATCTTTGACTTTTTCAGTTCTTTAACCTGCCACAGAAGAAGAATATTCACGCTCTACCACTGCCACAAATGTGAGTTATACTGATTTTATGTGTGTGCACACAGGGTCGTCTGATTGACCACGTGAAAAAGAAGGCCACGTCTCTGCAGAGAGTGACGTACCTGGTGTTTGACGAGGCAGATCGCATGTTCGATATGGGCTTCGGTGGGTTGGCATCATAAATTCTGCAACAAAAACTTAACTTTTGCACTGTAGCTGTTTTATTTTTTACTGTTTTTTTCCCTTTTCTTTCTTAGAATACCAAGTGAGATCTATTGCCAGCCACGTCCGCCCAGACAGACAGAGTAAGTGGCTCTCCACAAGTCTTATGACTGTCTTTTTTGTTTTCATGAGTAGCTGGACTACAAAGCATTTTCTGTACATCTAAACATGATTGCCCTCGCAGCCCTTCTGTTCAGCGCCACTTTCCGAAAGAAGATAGAGAGGCTGGCCAGAGACATCTTGATAGATCCCATTCGTGTGGTGCAGGGAGACATTGGAGAGGTATGTGGCCTCACTCATCTTCAACACTGTAGCTACATGAAAATGTCTCTGACAATATTTCAAAAACAGAGATGATTCTATCCTCAAAAACTATTTTGAACTATTGTGCAAGCAAAGGTCTTAAGATTATTCCTAACATTAAGGTGCTAAATGTAGCATTTTAATCAATAAATCAGTACTGCATTAATTCTAATACATTAATATAGATATGAATATGCTGTATACAAATAGTATATATAATATATATACTGTAAACAAATGAGACTATCGTAGGGAAGATTGCCACCCTCTACCAGCCTCTACACTGTATTCTACATTGTGTGTCACTGGGTCGGTTTTGGCGGGAAATCTGCAGGATTGCTTTATGGCACAAAACAGGAAGAGGGCATTGTTCTACCAGCAAACTGAGCTAAAGCTTTCAGAGTTTTTCGCAATGACAAATGGTGGAAGAAGTGAAAGGCTGATGGAAAAATAACTTCCAACATGTTTATCCTCTTCAGAAAAGACAGAAGACTGAAGAAGTAAAAAATGGCAACATCATCTTTGTGACAGGAAGCAATAGGGTTTATAGGAAATGTGGTCTTCATTTTGAGAAACACTAGCACTAACAATACCACTGGTGTGAGATGAAGGCTACCAGTTGGGTCGACCATGGTCTTTTTTTGTTTACGGATATTAATTTTGACACCGTGGTCTCACAATTTATTTGACAATGAAATATTGATGCTTAAAAATGCTACACATAGCACCTTTTAATAGTAACCTGTAGCATGCTTTACATTTATGTCGAGCAGTAGTTTTTGTTATTGTTTTTTCAAATGGTGGATATCTCATTTTGGAATTAACATTTTTGTATTATCTCAGTCACACTGAGTCTACTTTAATCACTTCTCTTGTTTAATTTTGTGGCAAAAATGTTCCTGAGTTTATTCAAACTGGCATTAAACGGTTTAAAAAAATCTTAAATTTACTTTGCTGAAACCTGTGGACGCTGTGTTTTTCCTATCCTCCTCCTTCACCAGGCCAATGAGGATGTGACCCAGGTGGTGGAGCTGCTGCTCAGCGGGGCAGATAAATGGACGTGGTTGACCCGGCGGCTGGTTGAGTTCACCTCGTCCGGCTCGGTCCTCATCTTCGTCACCAAGAAGGCCAACAGCGAGGAGCTGGCCGCTAACCTGACCCAGGAGGGCCACAGCCTGGGCCTCCTGCACGGAGACATGGACCAGAGCGAGAGGAACAAGGTCATCGCTGACTTCAAGAAGAAGAATCTGCCCATTCTGGTGGCCACTGATGTAGCAGGTGAGCACACATGAAGGTGACTGTTTGAGCTGTTTTAAAAATCACTGTAAAGCACAGACTTTTGTGGCTTATTGGTTTTATAAAACAACAGTAGCAAGAACACAAATGTTAAAAAAAAACTTTTATTTTTAATCGATAACAGTTAGGGTTCAAGTTTTTGAAGGCTGATACCAATATTTTTGGATTGAAGCTGCCGATAGCCAATACTTTGTGCCAATATTAAATATCGTCAAATTTGACAATTTTCATGCCAAGTGTTTAGTGTTTCCCCCAGAATCTTATTTTTAGCAGGGTGGAAAAGCCTGAGAACAGCATTTGACACCAACACCGTTGGACACTAAAACCCATGGTGGTGATAATGAGGATGTTGATGATGATGATGTTCTGATCTGATCAAAATGTTGCATTAGAATCAGTTGTACCAGTGTAATATTGATAAATTCTACAATAAATATGTAACCAAACAAACTGCATCATATCCATCACATTGGACATTGACGGCACTGATTGGCTGAATCCAGTTTTTAAGAGAAGGCCAAAATCAGCCTGATAAATCAACAAACTGATATTTCGGTAGTCAAAGGTGTGCGTTAATTGGGTATTTTACAACAGCTTCAGACAGCTGTCAGCCAATCAGAACTGAGGACCAAAACTACCTGTTTTATCAATAGTCATTTAAACCTTTCTTGCCTCCTGTGTCTGTTCTTCCCAGCTCGTGGTCTGGATATCCCATCCATTCGCACAGTGGTGAATTATGATGTGGCGAGAGACATCGACACACACACACACAGGATCGGCCGAACAGGTCGTGCTGGAGAAAAGGGCGTGGCTTACACCCTTCTAACCAACAAAGACACCTCATTCGCTGGTGATCTCGTCCGGAATCTGGAGGGAGCCAATCAAAGCGTTACCAAAGAACTGATGGATTTAGCCATGCAGGTGAACTAAATACATTGATAAATTAGAACGGCCCTAAAACAGCTTTCCTATACACATTGCTTTTTAGGAGTGAATGTTTTTAACCTTGTTCAATTTATATTTTTCCCAGAATCCCTGGTTCAGGAAATCCCGATTCAAGGGTGGTAAAGGAAAGAAGCTGAACATCGGAGGAGGCGGTCTGGGGTACAGAGAGAGGCCGGGCTTGGGGGCTGAAAGCTCTGTGAGTTAAAAATTAAAAGTGTAAATCTGTTCTATGTATTTTTGTAATGTGGTCATAATCATAGTGATGACTGTATAAAATGAAAGGAACAAACCATTAGCTATAATGTAGGAAAGATATGCACTGCAGGCTCCATTAAGGTCCACTCTGAAGAATTGAAATGGCACTAGACTATAACAGTAATGTCAAAACAATACATAATTCACACAGTAACATTATAGATTTGAAGGCCCACTATTAGCTCCCTATTAAATTTGTTTTCAGATGTGTCACAAAAGAAGGTACAAAGACTATGCGTCCGTACAGAGAGCTGGAGATAGACATAGAGACTGAGGCGATTTTCTAGTATTGGTATTAGTTGATGAAGGAACTTCAGAGCCTCTTGATGTCAGTAACACTCGGTTTTCTTTCCAGGAACGCAGCAGCGGGTTGCTGTCTTCCTCCACTAGCTACGAAGGCTACAGCAAACCAGCCACCGGGGCGATGGGAGACCGCATGTCAGCCATGAAACAAGCCTTCCAGGTAGCCCTCTCTTCACCTCCAACTTGAAACAAATATGTTAATATTTTCTCATTTGTTATATATTGCAGATAAGTTTATTGTTATAATTTCACTTTATTTTCATACTGCATATATTTGTTGGGAAATGTTCTCCCACTCCAGTGGGTGGGGAGTGTTTATTCCAAAGAAGAGTATTGGCCAGGAAGTGTTTTGAAAGACCGAAATCTCAGCACCTGGCAAAGTAATGGTTGGGTCATTGGTGTTGATCAATAACCCTTTCAACTCCCTACAGACAGATTATGATCATTGTGTGCTATGGGCCAGTAAAAATCTTACTAATTGCGCCTTTAAAGTTTCATCTCATCATGTTTTTGTCTCCTCTCTAATCTCTTCCTCTGCATGTCTCCTCGTCCCCAGGCCCAGTATAAGAACCACTTTGTGGCTGCGTCCAGCGTCTCCCCGAAGCTCACCACCAAGTCCAGCAGCTCGTCAGGCTGGACCAGCGCCGGCAGTCTGAGCTCCGTGCCGACAGAGGCCGCCGACAGCTCCGATCGCTCCCGGGGAGCCGTCGCGTCCATGGCCCCTCCACCGCCTCTCAGCATCGGGACAAAGATGGCCGGCTTTGCCAGCGCCGGCTCCCTGAGCACAGTGTCCGCCAGTCAAACCGGCTCGCAGCACAGCTACCCCCCCGCCGCCCCGCCCTCTCTGAGGGACAGCTCCCGGGACAGGCACGGAGAGGACAGAGGTCGCCACGGAGACAGAGATCGCGACCGCTACGGGGACAGGAGCGACAGGAGCGACCGGCACGGCGGCGGGGACCGGCACGGGGACCGGGAACGCCACGGAGACAGAGATCGCGACCGCTACGGGGACCGAGATCGCCACGGCGGCGGCCGCCACGGCGACAGTCGCAACGGAGACGGAAGCAGAAGGGACAGAGATGAGTGGAGGAGTGAGAGGGATGGGGGAGAGAGGGCGAGCGGGGAGGGGAGGGGGGACAGAGGAGACAGAGGGGACGATAGCTTCGCCGTCCCTGATCCACCAAAACGTAAAAAGAGCAGGTGGGACAACTAAAAAAAAAAAAAAAAAAACACCGATAGCAAAATATCTGCAACCAACTGCTCCTCGGTGAGCTTGTCTGTTCTGTAGGCCGACGGCAGGGCAAAGCAGAGGAGGCCGACAAGCACAGGAATTTAGGGCTTATTTTGTGGACTTTGGAGGGAAAGGCACTGAAGATGCTGTCAGACTGCTAAGGAATTTATGATGGTGAGCTCTGTGATTCGGTCAGAGCTCGACCCCGGCGTCAGGTAGACCGAGACATGCAGTTCAGAGACGGCCGCTGTACATAAACCATCAAGACTGTTATTCTATCAAGTCAATAGAATCGAGCAATAGAGCTGTAATTGATTCTGATGTCGGTAAACACTCCCAAGTTAGGATGTGTTGGTTGTCGTCTTGTTTTCTCTCACTGAGCTCCTACATGCTTTTGTGCTTGCAAAACTGATGCTGTATTTTCCTAATGGATCTTTGACAACTGTGTGTGTGTGTGTGTGTGTGTGTTTTGTTAATCTACAATGCTAACTCTTTGTTAGAACGGTTTCATTTTTGAAGGCGCTCCATGGCAAATTACATTCATGATATGTACATGTCAAAAAAAAAGATAGATTTTTGTGTCTTGTATTCAAGTTTTAGTGAAGTGCCTTTCCTTGGCATTTAGTGTTTCTATGCTTTTGAAATTATTTTCGTCAAGCTGCATCTGTTTGTATGAGAAGAATTTCAAGTGTTCGTTCACAAGTGGATAATGTGAAGTTTTGATTAAAAGACTCCCTTGTCATCTATTTTTGTATCTATTATCTATGGCCGTTCTTCAACTATTTTATTCATTCTATTTTCCCACCGAAAAAGCATCTGCACAGCTAGTTTAACTGAACATGAGCTCAGTTAAGTGTTTAAATGCACTCATATGGAAAAAGATTTTGTTTTTCTCTGATCATGAAATAAATCTGGAACACCTATTCTCATCTGGTTATTTTCTACATTTAGTTTTGATTGGTTTAAGTTTCTTGTCCTGTCTATTATGTGCGATAGTGCTGAAACGATTAATTGATTAGTCGATTGACAGAAAACTCAAGTAATCAAGTATAAATCAAGTAACGATACCAAACATTTGCAGGTTACAGCTTCACAAATGCTAAGATTTGCTGCTTTTCTCTGTTTCATATCACTATAAAATGAATCTTTGGGGTTTTTTTGGCTGCTGGTCGGACTAAGCCATTTGAAGAATCTCTTTGGGTTCTGGTAACTTGTGATGGCATTAATTTTGTCATTTTATAGACTAAATTATGAATCAAAATAATCGTAATAAGCAACATGTTTCACAGATCGTCCACTGACACAAAGGGAAGATGGGATTGAGGTTTGGCCTGGGTGGCAGCTACTTCGTGAGCGTCACCGCTGATAAACCGCTGAAGGCTAGATGCAGCCACTAGTAAGCTGAGACAGTTGGCTGGCAGCCTCTATCTGAAGCACTTTGAAGATACGAGTTCAGACTGAGAGCCAGAGGGAACGATACCTGGCTGCCCGCCTGCCTGTTATTATGTTTACCTGGCAGGTGAAACTACAATGCACAACACACAGGAGGATTTTCATTCAGTGAGCTCCACCCCAGCTCATGATAGCACCAACACCATCCCCCATTCACAACCTCACTCCACTCCTGTTTCAGTGTGAAGGGAGAATCTGACATCTGTTTTCAGTTAGCGGACGGTGGGTTCACCCCCAGCTACATACATAAACTTATGGAGGCAGCACAATTGATTAAGACAACTGAAGGAATTTCACGCACACCTCTACTACTATTCTCAACTTTCCTCATTGTGTTGTTATATCAAACAGGCCTACATACTGTATGCACTGTTTGAATGACATAGCTGATCACTGAACAGCTCTAAACACCTTTTGTGGAGACACGTTGCATCTTGTTTTGCATGTCAGACTAGATGCTGTAAATGTGGCCTAGGTTGCAGTGAGCTGCTGAGGAATTAAAGATTAAGAGATCCATGCATTGAGCTCTTACAAACTGTTGCGACAGTGCAAAAGGGTTGCTCACACACTGGGATAGCTCAGAGTGTAGAGAAAAATTGATTTATTGTATTTAGATGTCTGAATAAATGTCAAAACATGAAAGAATTATAAGATCTGGTTCAATATATAATATCAATGTATAAAATCAGTGAACCCCATTTTCCACAGTGCTCCTGCACTCTCCCCTGTGTGTGTGTGTGTGTGTGTGTGTGTGTGTGTGTGTGTGTGTGTGAGAGAGAGAGAGAGAGAGAGAGAGAGAGAGAGAGAGAGACTGCATATTGCACTACTAGGTCAGGACTATTTTTGTCGTGATTGTCTTTATGAATTATTAAATTGGGAAAATAAATAATAAAATATGATTTATTCACTCTTCAATGCAGTAGCTCTAATGATGGAATGGCACAGAAAAATTGTTGGCCTTGCCTTGAATAAAATGAAAACCTTGGTATTTCAGCAGAGGGAGGAGAGAGGTGGGGGTAGATGCTGCCTTCAAGTGCTCCTCGTAGGCTCCTATTCCTAGAGACATGACAACTAAAAGTGAAATATAACTGAAAATAGAAACATACAACAATACGAATAATTTACATAGTACGCCAAATAATAGCGTGTGATAATAAAACACATATATTTTGCTCAATGCTCATCAGGCAATACTAATGTAATTGATGTTTTTGTAATTAATTTATTAAAAGATGTTGTATACCGATGTCACAGAAAATTTCCACTTTCCCAGTCGTATAGTCGCATATTCTTCTAATTTCTTGATATTTTTCTAATTTTTCACTTTATTCATACTGAATACATTTCAAATGTTGGTATTTTTTTCATATTGTACATTCATATTGTTATTTCTTTACTTTACCTCGGTACCCTCTGCTATTATTTTGCATACCGTCAGAGTAGTTCATTTTCATTGCTGTACATAATTTTCATTCATACATTTCTACTTAACACGCTCTAGTGTTGAAATTCTCAGTTGCGTTACATTTAAATACCCCATATGTTATATTTTTTATTTATGATCTATTTTTCTTTGTTGTACCCTATTAATTTCTCGCGCTGCGCGCCCCAGATTCATTAAAGTTGATGAATTTCTCATCTTATCTTATTGTCTTAGCTGATCTTTGCTGGGGTTGTTCAGAAGCGTTCCAGTCGTAATTCCGATATTTCCGACAGCCCTTGAACGCATCAGGAGACGAGAAGAACCAATAGCGTGCAACATCCTGCTGAGGAAAAAAACGGGCTGTTGAAAACCGAGACGAGGAGGCAGATAGAGCCAAGCTGAGGGGAACTCGCCGGCACTGTGGCAAGCAGCTAATCTACAACAAAGCCTCACAGAAAAACCACGGGGGAAACGAATGAGAGAGCAAATATCCGCCTCCACGCATTGAGTGAACGGACCCCGCGTTGTCATTCAGTTTATCCCAGACAAGAAGCACAGATGGTGAGTGTTTTTTCTCGTCGGTTTGGACCGTTTGTTCCTGCAGCCTCCCCTCCCTCTCCTCTCCTCTCTCTGCTTTTTTTGTGATGAGGTGAGATGATGTCGGTCCACTCGCTAACGTTAAAGCTAGGTTAGCTCGCCAGGAGCCGCTTTGCTTTTAGCCACGGTATTAATATTAGCTGTAAACTGCAGTGTTTAGGCAAAGTAGAAGAAAATAAGTTTTTTTTGTTTTTACGTTAAAGAGCATTTAAACGCCGCCGACACGTTCCTCAAAATGCTTGCTAGCAGCGCGCCTCTGGTTTTAATCTCTATTAGTTAGCTTGCTTGCTAATTAATATCAAACAAGGTGATTTAATCTGCCTCATATATGGAAGATTCATTATCCGCCCCAATATTAATAGCCCCAATTCTATGAAAGAAATTTATTTTTTTCTTCCCCTTATCTGTTTCACCCTCTCAACAGATTTGTCAATTGATTTGTGCTGTTATACGTGGCGTGATTTATTGTGTTGCCGATTTCCTTGGCTGAGTAGCAGTTGCCAACCATCACAGTTGAATGTGGTTCTTGGCTGATAAGTCTGAAGTCTGATTGTCCTGGTGTACAGCCTGCTTTGGTCTTAAGACAGTGTTACATAAAGGTCTGTGGCAAAGCAGGTCCATACAACAGCTAGGGAAGTAGCCTATAGCAGGGAGTCCCATATGTGTTCCCCTCCTGGCCCCTAGCTAAATACATGCATATAAGGCCACAGACACCATTTGATAAGATTTTGTCTGCGGCACCCCCCCCCCCCAAACTGAGATTGTATTTGCTGATCTGATTTGGAACAGGACTACTCAATGGTTTACACTACTGTAAGTGGGATGTTTACAGCATCCTTTGATACAAAAATAAATAGGCATTCCTATATCAATCTCTCTTTCTCCTAACTTAAAATGAAATGATAATAAAATTAAACTATTCCTCCTTTTGCTGCGGACCACCTGGAATCCCCTCAAGGGCCCCTGTGTGCCCCCAGGCCCCACTTTGGGAACCACCAGCCTGTTGTAAATGTTCTGTGCATTGCTGCTGCCTGTGCTCGCTGGTGTGTGTGAACTCGCTGACCACTGCTGAGTTTGCCAGTGTAATACTGAGTGAATGAATGACTGGATTAAACCTCTCAGTGAATGACAGCGGCATTAGGCTATAACTCTACACTGGGGGAAAAAGAAAGCATGCATTTCGCTTTTTAGACCCGTTTCTTCCCCCGTGTTTGTGATGTTGAGCAGTTTACTAACCTCTCTGCGGTCTGGTCAAACCGCTTTTTTATCCATCCAAGACACCACATCTACAGCAGCCTGTATAATTATAGCCCTGGCATATGGCGACAAGGCTTAAGTAAGTATATGGTCATTTTCATTTGCTGCCACTGCACAGCCAAGGATCTGTTAGTGTGCTGTCTGTAATTTCAGCCAGCGTTGACAGCACAGATTGACACCCTGGTCTCTAGGCTGATTTTCGTCAATACTCTATCGGATTTGAGAGGCTACTACAACTTGACTGACTTGCACGCCCCAAAAAAGCATACATGCGGCTCCAGACAAAGCTGCAGTGAGGACTTATAGCATTTATTTTGTGTGGCCATATGTTCTCCTGCCAAACAATTATCATTAATGGCACAAAAACCTGATTTGTTGGGCATGTCAGAAGCGCCATATGTTGGGGAGGGGGTGCTTGCTAGTAGTCAGATGTGCGCAACAATAATAAATGGGTCGCCAGCAGGTCCAGGCCACAGAGTTGCAGACAAAAATGTTCAGATGAATGGTTTCCACTACCTGCATGACTACCCCCTCCTTTCCCCAATCCCCATGTTGTTTTATTGTATAGCGGTTGTAGGATCGGCTTTGATGATGAGTGAAAGGTTTTTCAGGCTGGTTGTGTGAAAGGCAAGACAGACAGAAATCAGGCCAGAAAAAAATGTACTAGATGTTGTTTCTCAAGATGTATTCATGCTTCAAAGAGATGTGGTTAGTCTTTTTGGGGGGAGGGCTGGTGTTTGCGTCTTTTTTTTTGTTTCCTTTATGTTGTTTATCAAGGTGTGCTGTACATGAACTTTACTGGAAGTTGTTTGCTTTCTTCCCAGCGAACACAGCACCCACTGTCGCTGCTGAATGGACACAAATACTGTATCATACCCTCACATCTATGCAAGCCTGTCAATTCAGCTGTGTGAAGAAGAGGTCATTATTTTCCAGTCATTGAACAATTGTCTGATTGTCAGTTCCACACATATTGTCGAGTGCTCGCAAATTCACCCCATAAAAGCATTAACTGTTGACTAGAAAAAGACGATTTGTGAGTGCGCTTTGTTCTCGCGTTACTCTTTGTAAACCTGCATTTAAGCGCTCTGACTCGGACATTCAAGGCCATGACTTTGTACATTCCTTTCACTTTGATTTGTCTCATTTAAAAGGCCGTTGTCATTTTTCTGACACACTGCAATGCAACTCTACTGAAGATCAGATCTCAGAAAATGTTGTATAATAAAGGTTCGAATACACTACCAGCCCAGCAATGAATCATTCTCAGTAAGACGGCATAATTTAATGATTGTCAATTTGTTCCTGTAGAGGAATACAAGAGACTTCATTCACATGGCGGTATCAGATTCATCCAGGCTGTTAGTACAGTCCAAACTCCTCAGCCTTTTTGTATATGTAATGTGGGATGGAATGGGAGCCTGTCAAATATAGCATTGTGTCTTTTACAGCTCGTTGTAAAATCGCTCAATATTAACTGTACTTTGGACTGTGACGACAACCATTTATTTATATATTATTGCTTTTCCTCTCTGTGGCTGTCGGCGCCGATCAAATGTAGGCTGTCCATTTTGAAAAGACCTAAGGACACACTGTTCAGAAAAATAGTCAACGTGAAACTTTTCCCACAGGCCTCAGCATCAACAGTCAGCTGCAGAGACGTCTAAAGAGTCGTATTTTGCTGTGGGAAGTAGAGCTGCAACGATTAATCGATTAGTTGTCAACTATTAAATTAATCGCCAACTATTTGATAATCGATTAATTGGTTTGAGTAATTTTTTAAGAAAAATAAGTCAAAATTCTCTGATTCCAGCTTCTTAAATGTGAATATTTTCTGGTTTCTTTACTCCTCTATGACAGTAAACTGAATATCTTTGGGTTGTGGACAAAACAAGACATTTGAGGACGTCATCTTGGGCTTTGGGAAACACTGATTGACATTTTTCACTATTTTCTGACATTTTATAGACCAAACAACTAATCGATTAATCGAGAAAATAATCGACAGATTAATCGACAATGAAAATAATCGTTAGTTGCAGCCCTAGTGCGAAGTCTCCCTACTATAACTCAAACCACCCACATTTAGTCTTGGGACATGGCTACTCAAGAAGCACTATGAATAAAGTTTAAAATGTTCATTGTCCCTTTGCCTTCGTTCCTCCAGTGGAACCTGAGGTAAAGATGGGCGAGCGTCTTCAATCCGCAGTCAAGGAATCTTCAGTGTCTGATGTAAATAGGCTGGAATAGCAGAGCAGATATATTTGCATGTGAGTTTTTTTTTTTTTTAGACGGGATGGGGCATGTTGTCCTGAATTCCAATCCCTGAGCAGGCTTCTGGTTGTGAAATGCTCCCTCTCCTCCCGGGTCTGTGATAACATCTGATCAGTCGTAGCGCTGAAGGCTGTTTCTTCAGTTCCTTCAGGTGCCAGATATCAGCGGCCTCTCTCTCGCTGCGTTCCCATAGGTTCAAGTCAACACAAGCTCTGGGTCTTCAACACATTCTTTTACAGGCCATCACTGGTTTGTTCTTTGTAATTTCGTGAAGGGAGCATAAACACATTCCTCTTCTAAACTTCAGGATCGGCTTCCCAGAGTAAAAATACCATCGATTACATTATAGATATGGAGACCATTAGTTTGGGCTCACTGGACAGAAATTAGAGATACAATCAATTTTTCTATGTATGGCAAGGGAGGACATGAAGTCACTTAGCTTTGATTTGTGACTTTACTATCTGATTTTACCACTAGGGAAGTTATCCAGCACTATATTTTAGTTTGACATTGGACCGATCTCCGATACTACTACTACGATATATGGATCCCAGGTTGTAATTGTGCGAAGGGAAACCATTCGTGCGAAGGGATAGATAGACAAATATTGCAGTGAGGAGCGGAGTCCTGGGAGCAAAAGGTTGCGTGCTGCAGATTGAAAGTGAAACTTCACTCTCACCATCTGACACGGCAGTTTGCTTTTCAGAAATACCACTTCTGTGTGAAAATGTGAATGAGGTTTTTCCGTCATCCAAAGACTCCAGTTCTCCTTTGTGTCAACTTTCTGTTACTTTGAAAATTATCTGTCTTGTCAGTACTTCTGGTTTTCTGTCTTTGAGTAAGACAAAATGATGAATGTGAGCATTTCACTAATCATCTCGAAACTTGTTTCACACCCAGTGCAGGCTCTTGACCCATCTTGAACCAGGAGTTTGTGCTATTGCTCTGTATTAAAATAAGCATCAAAGTCGGTCTTTGAGTGCTGGCTGTCCTACTTCAAGATATCTTTTGGGTAAACCCTTGTGAGGTTTCATCTTCATCCTCCCAGCAAGTAGCCTCCCCAGACAGGAAGTGAAGAAACAAGTGTCAGTCAGCTGACCAAAGATGGCACACAAACTATACATTGCACAGAAAAATGCCTCATCACTTTGTCGTTGAGTAGAGGAAGTTAAGAAAGGGAAGAGCAGTAGCTTGGTTGACCAAACGCTCCAACACATCACCAATTGTGATTAGTCTGCAGTCTAGTCTGGTGAGCCTTCATCTGCAGACTGAGTTTTCATCCCTTTACCCAGTCGAGTGTCAAACCCTCACTTTGAATTTATCCTTATTTTCCCAGTCAGTTTATTGCATAACAACATTTTTATTTGTCCCTTAGCAGTCTCGATTGTGTCGGTGCATGTTTTTCTCCCCAGGTATGTTTTTCACATAACTTGCTCGGCCTCTTCATGTTCAGAGTGAGAGATGGGAGATTACTGTCAGGGCAAGGCTGTATATCTACCCTGCAGCGGCTGTTTTCACTGTGGGATTGGTGCCAGTGCTCGCAGGACTAGACCAGAGATCCTAATCCAAGGTGCTATCTGCAAAATATTTAACTTAATGCTCATGTCATGTTGCAACTTGAAACATTCCACGATTTGGAAAATGTTGTTTTATAGGTATTTTGAAGTTGGGTAGCCGTAATATATTTATATATATGGGCTTATTAACACTGTTTTGATGTGTTTGAAGGATGAGGTGCTTCGCATTTGATTTGTTGATTTTCCACCCTGGCGTCCCAAGTGATCAGACAATGATCACAGTTCTAAAAATAAGGGATGAGAGAGTGGGAGTCTTGCTTGAATTAATGACCATAGACGTTTGTTAACATAACGCATCTCTTTCCTTGTAGGGCCAGTTGCAATGAACTGCACCACCACAACCACAGTGAGCTCTCAACGGTCTGTCTGTCACACAGGCAAATGGGGGGGGGGGGGGGTAGTTATCCTTGTTAACTCTGTCCAGCAGCACTACAAAGACAAGAGACTTCTTCCTCTTTGCACTCTTCACGAACACATTGACCCTTTACCCTCATAATATTCCTCAGTGTTGTTGTAACCGCTCTAAATGGCTGCGATTTACGTCAGCTGATATCTCTTGTAAACACCGTGATTTTGACGAGAGGGGTCTGGTTTGTAGTTTTGGCGCCTGCTTTGACTTCCACAGCTTTTATTTGTCTTAACAGTGAAACTTCACTGTGACCTCTTCAGGGCTTACCATACACACACACATCATTTTGAGGTTGCATGCTGATAATGCACACATGCTTTCTAAACTACGGCCTAGCATTCCCACCCCGTTACTTCATTCCCTGATTTGAAAGCGCAAGCGTCGACTCGGGGGTCACTGGCTGAGCTCTGCTGTTAGATGGGTGGTCTGTTCTCTGGGGGAGAAGGCAATGGGATTTGTCACAGTAATGAGATTTTAGAGGATCCTCAGCAGATGAGTGTCAAACCCTGATCTGTGCACACTAGCCCTTTACCAATCAAACCAATCCACAGAGAAAAGGGAACCTGGCACTGTCCTGCAAAAAGCTGCCGGATGGTTGCACGTTTAGCATGCGCGAGCGCACGCACACACACACACACACACACACAGCCGGATGCATGCAGGTGTTCTTAAAATGAAAAGAGAAGACTGAGCGCGAGGGATTGATGCCATTGGGTAAGAGTTGAACCTCTGTTGCAAAAGCGAGAGACTGATTTCCACACTTGTTGGTATGAAGGTGTTCTTTGTTTGGTAAGACACTCCAGCTTCACATACATTGGTATGTTAAATTGCTTCACAGTTGAACTATAGTGTTAACTGTGGCAGACCTAATTAATTTCACCATTGCAAAACCTTCTTCATTAAACCTTGTTTTCTTCACATTGTGAACACCTTGTTCCATACAGATAAACGTCCTCGATTCCCCCCTCGTCTGTGCAATCATGTATGCATCATCTCTTTAGCCAGTCAGGAGTACTCTTGCCCTAATTTGTTGTTTTTTTTGTCAGTTGTTTGGTCTAGACATGGGTCATAATTCTCTAAGTTATTCCAGTCAGCAGCTAAAACACTTGTACACCCCCAGTGATGTTAGTTAGTAGTCATTCATTGGATGGAAGTCAGTTAGGCCGTCTCCGCTGGGACTCTGCAAGACAGAGGAAGTCAGATGTGTCATCACAACTTCCTGCCACATTTGAGCTCCTTGGTGGCAATCGTGAGATTCTCATGTACAAATAAGGCAAAAGAAGACAGATGGCACAAGCTATTCTGAAGTCTTCCAGGATTGTGTGTGTGTGTGTGTGTGGGGAATACGTGCCTACCCCTGACATGGTAACTAATCCTGTTTCGTTGTTTTCACTAGAAGGACATGGTAATTCTGTGCCCTCACTCAGATCAACATTGCTGCAGTGCAAGTTGCCTTTTTTGGCTAAATTTATTTCACATGCAAAGACGAAGCCCTCATTGACCTAATTTCCATGGCCTCATAGCCTCTCGCTGAGCCAGACTTTTTCCAGACACATATCGGGACTTTACATATTGACTCTCGAGTTTTCCACAAAGTCAATAAATAATTTTGAGTTGGGGAAAGTCGTGTTGGCTCAGCAGTTGTTTGTTAGAGCAACAGGAAGTGGTGGTTGTATGCAGTCTAGCATGCAGCCTGCGAGATAACCAGCCAAGTGAGAGCCGTCTTGCTAGCATACGAACAGATCGGAAGTGGACCCAGGGATGAGGAGGAGTAGGGACACTTTGGATGGTGATTGCATCTACAGGAAGCTGCATGGCCACACTGTTGATGAGCCAATCATTTCAAAAGCATGTCTTCCGGTTCTCACGAATGCAGACAACACCCTCGCTTTTCCTCCTGCTCAATTGTACATCGGTGCATTAAGGCAAAAGCTCAAGAATCGTTTTGACAATTATAATATGGAAATGAGGAAAAATATAAATCAGATTCACATAAGCCGATGTTAACTGCATACACAACATTCATGCTGTTTTGTGTTTTGCTTATTAGAGTGCTGCTGTAATCTCTACGTGATGTACGAAGGGGTGATGTGTTGCACCCCGTTCCTCCAGGCCCAGTGGCATTAACCTTGAGTGCAACATAATTGAATCATGGTCGATTGCATGGGCTTTGATCTCAACTGATTTTAACAGCTCGACATTTTTGAATGCGGGAGATGGGTGCACTTAGCCTAGCCTCTCCAACTAGTTTCCATCTGATCCACTGATTCCACTGATGGTAGATCCATTCACTTGCGCAAGTCCATGAAAGAGTTATAGAGCTGCAAACGTGTAGATCAGCAGTTGTCTCTGATGTGGAGTTCTCCCTCTCTTTACAACTCTGGTAGACAACCCCCCACCCCCACCCCCACCCGTCACCCCCACCCCCTTCCTCCAGCTCGAGCCAACCGCCTTACATAACAGGGTTTTAGCAAAGTCCGCAGTGGACTTTTCCCCTGCCTAAACAGAGGCGGCCCTTCTTCCCTGCACACTGGCTTTTCAGTGGCCGTTTCTATGTACACGTCTGAATGTGTCTCTCTGTCTGCTTATTATCCACTTCAATTACCTGTTAGTCCTGCTTTAAGACGTGGTCATGCATGTCGCTGCTGGGGAGAGACCGCCACAGTCCAGAGGGCAGATTCAGCCGTTAGGACAGTGTAACATCCTCCTCAGTGTGACACCTGGAGACCCAGGGAGCTTCTCTTTCTTCCTGACCTCCTTGGTGCCTTGGGGAGGTTTTTCATCTGCTCCTCTCAACTTGAACTTTTGACCCAACTGCAGTTATGTGCTGACAACGTGTGTTTGTTGGCCTACAGTGTGCCGCAGGGAAATTTGGTGACCTGTGTGATGGGGCGGCCAGAGAAGTAAAAAGTGAACCTATGTTGGCTCATGATTGTAGGACTATGGACAAGGAGATGAGTGATAGAGATGGTTCATATGCGTTATGAACTTGCAAAGTAATTAATTTCATCTGTTCAGCAAATCCCCCTCACTCCACCTGGTTTCCCCTTCTGTCTGGCCTACTGTTCATTTCATCAATGAAAATCACATCAAAGTATTCACCAAGAACCCATTATTAATTTTGAAGATGAAAGAGACTTTCAGCTGGCGCTAACGCTGCCGACCGTAGTAATATTTCACTTGAGGATCTCATACTTGTAGGCCTGTAGTGTACACATGGCTCACTAACAAGTGATATTGCCCTGTGAGGTTATTATGTTGAAGGCTGGTTCTGTGCTGTAATGTTGAGGGCGGCCCCATGCCGAGCGTCCCACAGCTCGGCTCACATGACTAGACAGAAGGCACCTGATCCTCTCTCAGGGGTGCAGAGAGACAGATGGAGAGAATGGAAAGAGGGGGGGAGAGATCACATTGACAATATTGACGCACTGCTAAAGGTAACAAGAGGACAGTGGAAAAATATATCGGTGATTGTTTTTCTTGCATCCATGCGGAGCGCTTCTATTGCTTGTAATCTGATAGGAAAGGCACTGATACTGTTCATTGCAATTACTATTTTCAGTTGCACTATCTAGTGGAGTCTGTGCGTATATTTGAATAAATGATTGTGTGTAAATGTTAGCTAATGTTTTTTCTTTTCTTTTCCAGGACACCAGAAACACCACTGAAGAGAAACCTGTCCAGCGATCTAAGGTAAATATGTGTCTTGTAATTACTCCATTTGCTGCACTTTGTTTACATTTACATTTTCACTACATTTCAAATTCACGGCCCCTTATTCATGTCTGCATTACTCTTGCTCTTAGTCCCTCCATTTCCATCAGCCTTTGATCTCAGTGGAGAGCAAAGAAAGTCTTCCCGCATTTTTGAATCTTTTGTAAATGCTATAGCTTTCATCTTTGTAAGGATCTCGGCCTGGATCGCCGCCCGTTTGTAAGCCTGGTGGTAAAACAGTATATTTATGTGCTCAGTCCTTCAGCTTTAAGACTCAAAGGGAAGTGTGTGCGTCATGTGAGAAGACGGTCTACCCCATGGAGAGATTGGTTGCCAACAACCTGATCTTCCATTCAACCTGCTTCTGCTGCAAGCACTGCAACACCAAACTCAGGTGACTTTTCTCCTTTACTTCACTTTCTTTCTCTACCTCGTCTTCCTGACTCCATTTGTTTGTGTTCTGACCCTTCAATCCCTCCACTCTCCCCGGCAGCCTTGGCACCTACGCAGCTCTTCAGGGTGAATTTTACTGCAAACCCCATTTCCAGCAGCTCTTCAAAAGCAAAGGAAACTACGACGAGGGCTTCGGACGCAAACAGCACAAGGAGCTTTGGGCCTCCAAGGAGACAGAGAACATAACAAAGACGGCATAATCGTGTCTGCCTGTGTCCCATCGCTGCCCCGCCTCTTCTCCTCCTCTTTCCTCCTCTTAACACCTCCTATACATCATGATCAACACATGCCTCATATTTTGTTTTTTTGGGGGGGGAGGGGGCGCTCTTAAATCTCCCACGCGCTCACTCGCTTTTTCCACGCCATCAAAACAGATACACACACACACATGCACAAACACCTAGGAAATGACTGGCCAGTCGTAATCCCATGTTACTTCAAATTAATTTTTGGGATATGTTTTGATTTTTATTGATATCTTTATTTTCTTAATTTTATTTTCCAATTTCCTCGTTGGAATTGGTTGTTGATTGTGACCAAACGCCTTCTCCAGTATGGGGAATATAATCACATTTGCTTTTAGTTTTGTTTTTTTTTTTTTTTTTCTTAATTTGCACCCTTTCTTTTCTGCATAAGTAACACTGTATGCTCAGGCAGACATATCAGTAGAGGGGCTACAGAGCATCCACTTTTTGCAGTAGAGCATACACTCAGGTCAATTTTCAGAGGGGTTTCAATTGCAATGTTATCCAAGGATTTTTTAAATCATTTTTTACATTAGCTTCACTCATTTTAACACAAACACAAATTAAGATAATAGTCCTCAGTATTTTGACTTTGCTGTCAGAGACAACTCTGTCATTTTGTCAGGTTTGAAATATTTGGGGAACAAACAGGGTACAACGTACTGTAAAATAACCGCACACATGGGCAATAGCTCACCACTCGTGTTTTCTTTGTTTTTCTTTTTGGTTTTATTGTTGTTTTCCATTTCATTCCATGGTTCGTTATTTTTTAATGACCTGTGTGACTTTGGTTGTAACCTTGCATGTGGATTGGTATGAATGGGTCTTAATAGCCTTATCATCTTATGACTGTATTAATCTGTGTTGTGGATGATTTAAATGTGTCTCGTTTCATTTATGCATAGCATATCACTTTTAAAGTTCTGAGAAGCACTTCTTGCTCTGTGTGTTTGCTGGATTTGATTGATGTCATGGCATAAGTTGATCCTCTGAGCTTTTATGGTTGAAATGTTAATGGGTTTCTAAGATTGTCATTTGTATACTATCTGTACATAGAGCTGTAGTTTGTGATTAGTGAACATGCCACACTATATTATACTCTTGTCTTGCACATATGAACACGCATGATCACCAGGCAAGATGTTGATAATCACAGGGAAACTAAGGTCCTGTCTGTAACATCCGTTACTCCCCGATGTGAAACGTTTAAGTAGAGCTGAAAAATGTTGGTTGGATCAGTTACCGTAACTACATTTCTTTCTGACCCACAAGAGTCACAGTTGGGGATGTTTCTGGACAGAGCTTAAGCCTCGCAGGAAACCACAAAACTCTGTCACTTCATCATTCCATGCTTGTCAATTGTTGGCCTCTTGTGATGATTTTTTTTTTTGTCCCTGTGCGGTGTTTGAGTGTGTTCGTTAAGCCGGACAGTTGTTATGGAGACTCGGTATCAAATCACATCGTCTTTTCCATCACTCTTGTATGATTCCCCCAGTAAGCATGGACACGTTTCCCCTTTAACTAAATGCCTTCCTGTTCTCATCTCATGTCTTACTAGCTAAATGCTTCTTAGCACCAGGACCTATTCCTTATTATTGAATTGAATTGAACATAGGTTGTTGATGTAGGGCTTGTCAGAGCTTTGGTCCCCCGTTGTGCTGCTGCACACAAAGCTCAGTGCAGAGCCCCCCCTGCTGGGGAAGTGTGTTTATAGAATGAGAGAAAGACAAAACAACTGTACCCTTGAACGTCTCTATATAGCTTTTATTCAAAGTTTTGAATAATTAAGTTGCCTCAGTCTGTAGTGCAGCCACTGCACTCCAGTCACTTTTAATTTTGATCTCATTTAATTGCAACACCTAAGAGAAATTAATCCAGTCAGACAAGATTTCCATGTCATTTTATTCTTCACAAAGAATGAGTCTAAAGCCATTCAAATATCCCTTTTTAGGAAATATCTAAATACCACTGACTTGACTGACACTTGAATGACACAAAATACTTTTTGTGACTGAAGGTTTACTGTGAATTTGAGCATGCTGTGCAGAATAGAAAGCTAAACTTAAGAGAAAGATATTTGCTACTTTTTTAAAAGAGAAGCCTTAGAAATTAATAGCTGACCTTATTGCTTTTTCAAACAAGACATTTGCTGAGTGCACAGATCCCGTTTTAAAAAAAACTCTCCTGATCTTGCCTTGTCAAAACCAGAACTGCTTATTCTACAGAGTCCCACTATTTAACATAGGATGACTTCATTCAACCAGCAGCCATTTTTCTTATCTACCCACTTGATATCCACATAGTGTAAATTAATTCTAATTATCCTGTGTGTGACAATGTATTTTATGTTTTCCTTTTTCCTTCCAAGAATCCTTTGAAACCAATAGCGTTGTATTTAGAAAGTGCACCATGTCCATACTGTCTTTGTCATTCTCTGTCAGCAGTGCGCCAAGGTACAACTGCAAAATCTGTGAATTGCAACTTGTCTTTTAAGTGCGACAGAAAAGAGAAGGTACACTTTTCTACACTGGTGCCAAGAGGCTCAGGTGAATGATAGCAGTGTGACGTTTTTATCTGTTAGTCTGTGAGTCATTTCATTTTGTGCTGAACTTGATGTGGACTTTTTAATTTTGGTTTTCAGTGCGGGTGTCACTGTTGTCATTGGGAAGTTTTAAATGTACGCATCTTTAAAAATGTATCCTATATTACAGACTTGACCTGTGGATTGAGGTGGCCTTACAGCAAAAGGACGCTTTGGGCTGTGTCTGCTGTCTTTCTCCTCTCTTCTCCCTTCCCTGATAGCTCAGTTGTGATATGGAAGTACAGCAATTTTAAAATGTAAGCGCCCTCTTTCTACAACAACACACACAATCATGTTTGTGCATTTTCTTTAGGTTTTTTTTTTATTTTTATTTTTGTTTTTTACATGCTTTTGGAAAAAAATAAAAATGCTGGTGTTGACTTAATGCAATTGTGTTCATTGTTATTGTACAGCGTTCAATAAAGATAAATGCTTTCATTCCCACAGGAGACTGATGGTTGGACGCCTTTATAGTTTTGATTGGTTTAGAAGAAACCCTTATGCCAGTTCTTTAGATCACTATGCCTGAAATACTATCACTTCACTGTCTTACAATTACTTTCCTGCCTCAAATGCCCCTTTACATGGTTTTCACTGGGTCACACAGATATCGGCCAGTTGTTTGATTACATATCTATTGTGGAATTGGTCAGTACTACACTGGTAGTCATGGGTTTCAGTGGAGAGCTGTAGGGCCCCATTGGTCCAAATGCTGTTTCAGGGGCTTTTCCACCCTGCACAGAATAAACTGAAGGGGTAAACTCAATAATAGTCTAGTAATTTGTTTTAATGTCATTGAATTTCAGCACAAAGTATTGGCTATCGGCAGCTTCAATCCAAAAAATATCAGTATCTGTCTCCGAAACCCTTGTTTCCCCTGCCGCCACAGTCACATTAAAGGGAAAATTCACCCTAAAATACTGTTCCCATCCTATGATCAGTGTCCAAGCCTCAGGCAGAAACAATCACTCAGACTGGAAGTTCAAAGGTCCTACGTTGACAGGTAAGTCTTAACACTAAAACTGTCTGTGTGTGTGTGTGTGTGTGTGTGTGTGTGTGTGTGTGTGTTAATTAGTTAAAGGTGGTAGGGGGTATAGATTTAAAATAAGTGGGAGTTTTTCCTTGTTCTCATTGAGGGCCTGAGGTTGGGGATGTAGTTTACATTTGTTTGATGCTGTGGACGTTGTGAAGCCCTTTGAGACTGCAACGGTGATTAAGGGCCATACAAATAAACCTGATTCGAGAATAAGTGAAATGCTGCCTTCAAGTACCCCTCAGAATATCTGCCTCTTAGTTCTGACATCAGTGCAAGTAAGTGCTTTTAGTCCGAAATAGTAACAAACGTGACCAAAGTTTTTTGGCAGCTTTTGTTTTATTTAAAAAATCAAGGCATGAGGGTGGAGGTTGATGTGTAATAGCCAACGTCTCTTTCACCATCAGCTGTTGAGATGGCTTTCATGCTCCAGACCCTAAACGTCACATCTCAGCAACTCGGGTGTCAAAGAAATTTAATGCATTGGGATGCTCTAAAATCTTTTATTCCGATTTTCCGGCAGTATCTGAAGGCAGCAAAAGCCCTGACTTGCATTTCTACGTCACAGCTGGTACGCCCCACTAATAATACTGTGCGCGCTCTTGAGGATAGAGACATCGACCGAGTAACAGCGCGTCCCCGAGATTGCACGGCGCTAATTTAGTTACAGTAATCAGAAATACTCCTGGGATTAAATCCATGTTACAACCGACATATGGAGCACAAACAGTCAAGGCATCGGGCTAACGTGGATCCTAGCTCGGAGTACACTTTTCATGTTTTGTTGGAAGCATAAAAGCGGGTTCCGGTGGCGATATTTTTTTTTCTGTCAGGAAGTTTGACGTATTAAAGATTATTTTTTACTTTGTTTTGGCTGGGGGAAAGTTATGTACTATCGCTGGCTCCTGTCGCCGTTCGGCAAGTTTGTGAATATTTATGTTGTACTCAAAAGACAGCGTTTTTTCCACTTTTAATGACTGTTTGGCTTTCTCATGAATGCTGCAGGAATCGCAACAGTCCGATGCTCTGCGGATTGTAGCGTCGATGGAAGAGACCAAACTTTGCTTCGCTTAACATATCGGTGCAAGTTTATGTGCAGATAATGTGCAGTCAGTAAGCTGTGCTGCCATTGTCCTTTCATTATTTCTACAAGTCTGAATTATCTCGTCTTCCATCATGTCGCGCACTGAATCAGTTTCCCCCCATACTTTTGTTATAGGCCATATATAGGCCTGTATGGATTCTTCTACAGATATGTTCAGAGGCGAATTCAGAGTTCACGACGATGCGGTTATTCACAAAAGTGAGGATACTTTTGACTTTGAAGTGAAAAACTGGCAACCCAAAGAGGGAAAATCTGCAAGCTTAGCAGGAAGAGAGGCCATCAAAATCACGGAAATCGCATGGTCTTTTTCTCTGGTGTGCTGTTAGTTACAAATGGATTTCATAAAGGCCACACGGTTATTGTTACACCTTTTGTGAACGAAAAACTTTCCGTTCGCGTTGAGCACGATCAAACGGCTCTCTGACCCACAGGCCCAACGAGCTGACATCCAGCGGGACCGTTGGAAAATGTTGTTTTGGAAAATAATGTTTTCAAAAGCTCCGTCGCGGCAGTTGAGCAGGACTTTCTCTCGGGGCTATAGTTGGAGCAGTCTGATGTAGACTTTTCCGTTGGAACATACTCTCTGAAAAACTCAAACTATCTGATGTGACATTGTATTTTTTACTAGCTTGTGTTTTACTAACTTTCCGTTGAAGACGAGACCCGTTACCTGGGGGGTCAGCCCCGCCATGGCGCCCGCACACTCCTCGGTGTACCGGTCCGACTGAAGAGACGACGGAGATGAACGGTTGAACCGGCTGCGTCATCTCTGCCGCGCGACACCGGTGACAGAAGTCAGCTGCTAAACAGGAGAAGCCTTGTCCTCGCGACCGAGGTCGTCAAGGCGACAGGTGAGGGCTGTTGCACGTGACAGGAATCACAGGTATGAGGCGTGATTTATGCTGCATTCAGGTCACATGGGAAAGATGGTAATTAGCTTTCTGCTTGAAAATGCATTTAACCTCAGCTCTCAGGTGGGAAACACTACAGATACAGTTCATCTCCAACTTCCTGAATTCTGAGGCCACCAGCAAAAAAAAAAACATCATCATTAATTTTATTCATGACATAAGGCATTTTGTCTTTACAACTCATACATTGTCATGTGGGACACTACACTACATTGCAATGTTTATTTTGCTTTAAAATTGCTTTAATAAACTCAAATGTAACACTCACTAAGTGTGTATTTGTTAAGCTGATCAGGAGCAACCCAAGTCTTTATTCATGGTGTTTGACAGCTTCACACAAGTTAAAACTTGTAAACACTTCCAAGCTATTGCTTTTAGCCATCAAGTTATTCCTATGTTTATTCCTTATTCCCATGTGACATGAGTGCAGCATTTTGCCACCAAGTAGTTGCAGGAGAAGCATCGTTGTCATGGAAACTAAACTACTAGCTTGTCAACACAGCTGCCAACATAGCCAAGATTGGGCTTGGAAAGTGAGTGATATCGAAAAAGAGGTACAACTTATTGGTGTATGTAGGCTAGATTAGTTTAGATATGAAGTAGGCTAAAAATAAAATCTGTTACCTGGTGAGTATATAGATTGTGTAATATTGGATATGTGTTCAAGTGGTCGAGTTACGTTTATATTGAACAAGAAGGAGCGAAAGAACAGCTTGGTAAACCATAATATATCTGTGGGGCTTGATAGGGTTTTTGATCAATGTCAATGACTCAATTATTACTTTGCCAGGTGCTGAGATTTCTAGCTTTCAAAACTCGCTCTCTGCAGGTACTCACTCGGCACAAAACCTCCCAACCCAATGCAATGTCAAGTCACTCCTGATCTCCCCTCCACCCCCCACCTTCTAGTTTACTTGTCTCTAATGTGAAAGTGTGACTTAATTGTTTGTGCCAATTACAGGCCATAGTAACTCAAGGGGACAGGAGGGGAGAGAGGGGCAGGGGCTTTGCCAGAGACTTGTGTAGGAGGAGGCAAGTTATTTCAATGTTGTTGCAATTCCTACTGGTTGCAGATAGAAGTCGAAAGAGATTATGTAGATAATAATAGAATTTTTATTTTGGGATGGACTGTTTCTTTAATGGCCCTTTTAACTGCTTAATAGCAACAGTGACAAGGCTTAATAGAAACTTCATCTTTTTCTCATGGTGGTGGCAGTTATCCACGCGCTAATCTGAACGTGATGTGCCACAACATAATCTCAGACAGAAGGAAAATCTGCCGTCATAACTGCTGCCACCAATATAAGACATGGCAGCAAGTCACCGCAAGTCAAAGGAAACGTGTGTCCTATTAAAACCATTCAAAATAGTGTCAACGTTGCCTCTCCCTCTTCTCCTCCTTGTCCTTCTCCTTCTTCTCTGTGGCATTAATCACCCACCATACATATCGAATGTATGGAGGCAGCTTTGTTGCATCCTAACAATTCCACCTATTCTGTCTAACATGACTGTCGCCTTTGTGTTTTCTTTATTTCTATGAACAAGTCCAGATTCTGTACAGTGCTGCGGCACATTCGTGGTGATGACGTGTAGTTCATTCAGAATGCACAAGGAGGATTGTGGGATTTGTGTGAAAATTCACAGCCAATGTTTAAAGATGACTACTTAAGTTAACTTTTCACAATAATACAACTTTTACTTCCTTTCATTAATTAGATACTGCTCAAGAAAGAACAAGCATGATTTGTCGAAAATTACTTTCTAAAGTAAACTGTGATTAATATTGCCCAGGTATAGAGGAGTGAAACATCTCACCCCACACTGACTGATCTGAATTTGGCTCTTGATGTGATACTGCCACGGGAAAAATAAGCTTTATCTTTATCTTAAGGACAAAGGAATGTTGGCCCTTTGTGGACAAAGCCTTTATAGACCTTTACTAACGCAATATTGTTGTTGGTGCCATCTGAATATCCAAGACAAGCGACGTTTTCGGAAATCTTATTCAGATTGCGTATGCACTTACCATTTGAAATGAGTTTGTGTGTGTTAAAACTTTGCAAAATGTAGAAATCAGAAATGTGGAGGCTGAGCAGATTAGTGCTGACATGGCTGTACAGTTTTGCAGTATTAGGAAGGCAGGCAGTCTACTTATTTAGAAATCTTATTCAGATTATACATGCAGTTATCGTTTGAAATGAATGCTTGAATGTGTTTGCAAAAACTTTGCAAAGTGTATCGTTTATTATAACCGTAGGTGGCCAGGCTCTAGCTGTTCAAGATGTGAACGTACAAGTGTTGCGGGTTGTCCCGAACCCAGAGCACACGAACACCTACGGCGAGGAGAGACGTCAGGCCAGGGGATTTTGCTGTAAGGCACTGACTCCAGATGCATCACTAGCCTGAGACAGAGCAAGGACTGTGGCTGGGAAAAACAGCCTCAGACTAAACACCTCTCTAAGCAGACAGAGAGGAGAGGGGGGGGAGGAAAATCCATGTAAATCCTGCTAGTCCTGGAAATGTGATACAAGGAAAATAAAGCGGGCACAGCTGACTGGACTGGTCGAGAGCAGCCTCTCTCTCCACTGAATTCCCCGCATTCCGCTTGGGAGGTAATTAAAATCAGGAGAAGTCAGGGGAGAGAGCGGAGCGGCCGGGGAGATGGACAGAGGTTATTTGTTGTGTTATCAACTACAAGGTGGTGCACGATTTGAGCTCTTCTTTCCAATTCAGGTGCCCTCACTGCAGCATTTTGTAGGTAGAGAGACCATAATTGCTTGGTGTTTCCTAAAGTTGTATGCATGCAACAGTGGGAATTGCACACCTCATAAACTCCATGTTATTTAGTGAGGAAGCAAACGGCAAAGGCATGAAGGGTTGAAGGACAAAAGTCTTTGGCACCTCGTGTGTTGGCAGTGGAACATGAGAGTGGTAAGGGAGCTTGAAAGCAACGTGGCAACGCTCCGGCGACCACAGACGGACATGCCCGGCATTCCTGTGGGTGATTATTACCCAGAAATCCAGAGAGCCACTGAGTTGCCTCAGGTGCCGATGCTGCCCACTTCATGTACAGCAATAGTTTCCCCCGTCCGCATTTTCTCCTCAGACGGCCTCCTCACTCTACAGTACAGCTTCAGACAGACAGCTACAGCCTCTTCTATACATCCTCAGACTCTGTTCATCTCTGTCTCTGGTATTTCTCCATCCTGCTGTTTTCTTATTAGCTGTTGTATTGTAATTTTAGTCATTATTTCTCTGTGCTAACCAGGCACCTAAACATAACATTCATGTTTGCTACAGCATATTCCTGCTCAAGGTGAAGCTCAGGTCAGGCTGAAGCGATTGCGATTGTTTACAGTGGACTCTGCTTTATATCCATCTCTTCTGCTTGTCTATTTGGGCCAATCTTAAGAAATTATTGATCTGAGAGGCCTGAGACGTTAGGCAGGGAGGCCTGAGAGGCTAATCTTGTTGGTAGTGATGTACTTTGGGTTATAATTGTACCTTACAAAGATATAAACTCTTTAATATGACTCACTGTGGTTCACTGTGGTCCATGCTCAAACCAAACATGGAATTGTTGGTCTGTTGCGCTATAAAAACATGCAAACATTGCGCCCTAACAACAATTGTTATTGTAGAGTTTGTTCATTTGTTAGTCCCTATAATTTAATTAGATATTAAAAGTGTTAAAGTGTTAAAAGTGGTAACAGTCTGCTTTACAGTCTTATATTCATCCTGTCATCTACTTGTGAAAGATGTGTTCATGTTTAAGGACTTCCAAGTCACAAGAACACAAAAGTCCTTTTGTATTCTGTGTTGAATTAGTTAGTTTGAATCCCATGGTGTATTGTTACAGATTTGGGAACCCACTCCATTGAAGGAAATGCCTAAGTTTATAATGCTGTTGTCGCCTTGGATACCCTGGTCAATAAATTGCCCGCTCTTTAATACAGTACCTTGCTGAGGGATATGGCGGATCATTGAAAAATGTGTATCTGGCACCAAGCAGCCTTCTCTTTAAAAAATAATATTGCCCTCTTAACATCAACAGTAGAGTTATGACACAGCTGAGTAAGTGTTTTACAGCTCGTGCAATCTGAGACGTGTAAAGCTGGCAGATATTTAGAATGGCAAAATGCTCCCCGTAAAATCTTTCTTCCCATATGGATCGTGCCAGATTGATCAGTGCCAGTGCAGCTTGAGTTTCAAGCCTTTCCAATTGTCATTCTTTCTCATGGGCAAAACACGCTCGCACATTCTCACGTGCAGCGCACACTTTCCCATTCACGCAGGCCTGCAACCAGAAAAGTCTTTTAGTCTGCGTTCTGTTCTTTTTTTTTTGTTTTTTTTTTACATGCCTGCAAGGAACCAAGCATGAGAAATAGCCTGCTCTGTAGAGGACAAATTAGGTTTTCTCTCCAGTGTCACATTAAAATACCCCATCGTGCAAATGAATTACATACTATTTAGTTAGGGTACAGTACAGCCACTTTATCATGCGGGCCTTCAAGTTCACTTAATACTGTGGTTCCCTCTCCTCATGGCCTCTTCTGCTCAGTACGTCTTGTGAGCGTCCCTCTGGCTCAGCGGGCGAAGGTGCACATCACGTCCTGACAATGTGTTTGAGTCTGGCTGATCGCCTTTGTCACATGTCAGCTCCTCTCTGTCTCACATCTTTCTGCTCTGCCTCCATGAGGGGGAAAAAAAAGTCATCTTAACAAAAAGAAATGACTTGTACTGAATGAATGACAGTGACAAGAGTGACAACCTCACTTGTGACTGTCATTAGAAGCTTTGTTCTAATAACTAATTGGTATTGGTGTTTATCACTGCAGGCTGTGGGTGGGTTGGCACCGAAGACACCAGTTTCTGAAGATTGGTTTATAGACGTACGCAAACATCGCCAAAATGAGTAAGTTCTCTACGTTCTTGATGTTAGACAGACGTTTGCTACATGATTTCCTTACAGCATGAGATAAAAACAGACACACACACACACACTCACACCAAACACTGTCCCTGAGGCCAAAGGCTGTGTTAGCTGGTGCTCCAGACGCTGT
This sequence comes from Centroberyx gerrardi, assembly GCF_048128805.1. Lineage (NCBI taxonomy): Eukaryota > Metazoa > Chordata > Actinopteri > Beryciformes > Berycidae > Centroberyx > Centroberyx gerrardi. The sequence goes on from NC_136003.1 coordinate 26,240,769, forward strand.
CGGGTGAAGGATCGGTTTTCAGTGTTATGGAGACGGGGGTCTGGTTCTCTCCGCTGCCCCGGGGCTGTATGATGTCTGTCCAAGCTACACAAGGAGAATATTTTCCCTTCGTGAGCTAACACAGCCGAGGCAGAGCTTGCCCTGAGATCAAACATGGGAATAGGCATATCAAAAACACTGCAGTCCTTTCCCTGCCTCTAATACCCTGTCATGGGATACTCTCAATATGGCTTTAGTTAAAGATGACTGACTAATTGTCTGCACACACCTTTTAGTGCAAAGCTAAGTGCTAGGGGCTCTTATCTCTCTCTCTCTCTCTCTCTCTCTCTCTGTCTGTCACACACACACACACACACACACACACACACACACTCGAGGCATCCATCTTCCAATCCTCACTGTAATTGTGTATTTTCCCCATCCCATTATCCTCTCCAGATGAGAGACAGGCTCTCCACTCTATAATGAAGGACCTGGTTGCCCTCCAGATGACGCGGCGCCAGCCTGTGCCATCTTATGACACCGGCAAGCCCAAGACACCGGCCCAGGCCAACAGACAGGTGCGGAAGAATGGAAAATCTAAAACTGGCTTGTTTAAAATTGTCCATAATCCAGAATTTGAATGTGAGTTAATGGAAATAGTAGTGAGTGGCAGGCTAATAGCTTTGTTATTACCCAAAAGTCATAAATCAGAATATTCAATTACAACCAAATGTCCTGTGACATCTCTGTGAGCTCTAACTCTATCATTTTGTTCCCAGAGTACAAACACAATTGCACAATTGTTTTCTTAAAATTATATATATTGAAATTAGTGCTGAAGCGTGGTGTAGTGGTTAGCGAGAGAATCCTGTAACCAAAAGCTCACAGGTTCGATCTCCACAACTTCCAAAGTGAACAGCCATGTGTTTCATCGAAGTGTCCTTGAACGAGATACTGAACCTCTTCCATTGCAAGTCGCTCCGGATGAGAGCGTCCTGCTAAATGCCTAACGATGAAAATGTAAATAAAATGACAGCAGTCCTAAGCAGGCGAGTTGAGGCAGCCGGGCGGTAAGGGGGGGATAAACCCACAGACTGTGGCAAGCTGGATCAGTGGACGGTCTTCTGGGTGATACATTCAATCTTCAGCCATCCTTTTGCACACAGTTGCATCACTTTGAAAATAATAGCAGGATGAGAGCAGCCCCAAAATCCCCCACTGTTGCAGCCCCGCAGTTCACTATAAACAACACTCAGCTGAGAAGTCAAGACCTTACTTGCTGACTAATTGATTTTTTCCTCATGACCCTTTCATGACCTCTTCATGACCTCGTTTTGACCCCTCCTGGACTGGCCTGCCTGCGTTATCCCTCAGGACGACGTCAGGATCAAGTTTGAGTTCTCAGGAGAGAGGAGGTGAGTTTGTTTCCTTCCTTATTTCCCTGCATGTCATGTGTGTGTAGGTATTGTACATATACTTCCATATGTGAGTAAGCGAATATGTGAGCGTACACACACAGACATAAACACACACTCTCACACATGCCGTTCTCCAGTCACATGTCTCAGTTCATGAGAAACAGAGTGCACTCCGGAGTCAGCACAAACACACACAATCCAGCACTTAACTTGGTATGTGAACTGGAGAATGGAAGGGGAAAGGACTGTGGTTAGGCTGCGGCTGCCGGCACAAACCACAACTATGCAAGGTGTACTGGAATCTGCACTCACTGAAAAACGACTGTGTGTGTGTGTGTGTGTTTTGCTCACCCGCGTTTGTTTTTTGTATGCATGTAGTTCAAAAGCAGTTTGCTGACCAACAGATATAAATCTCCCATGATCTGTCTGTCTGTGTGATTACACGTGTAGAATCCTGATGTTTGGACGGCCTGTGCTGTTCGAGGAAATCCAGCAGAAAGTCAAGACTGTCTTTGGCCAGCTGCTAGACTTGCACTATATGAACAACGAGGTAAAGTGGAGTCTCGCTCTCCCCACTCATTCTGTCCTCTCTCGCCCCTCTCTCTCCAACTCTGTCACTCTTAGACCCGCCAGATCAATGAGTCTAGACGCGGTCAAAGTAGAAGTAGTAGACATTGATTGTTTATTGTGTGTGTGTGTGTGTCTTGGCATGTATGTTTGCATATGTCTTTTCATGTTTGTGTGCCCATGTGTGTTTGTGTGTGTGTGTGTGCGCATGTTTCTTTGCCTGTATGGGATTTTTTGTACGTGTGTCTTTATCTTTGCATGTATGTATGTGTGTCTGAGCATACGTCTTTGTGTGTGTGTATATATATATGTATATATATATATATATATATATATATATATATATATATATATATATACATATATATATATATATATATGTATATGTATTTGTGTGCATATGTGTGCTTCTGTGTGTCTGCATATACTGTATATGTATGTGTGCGAGCATGTGTGTGTGTCTTCTCGATATGTGCACATATGTGTGGGTGTATGTATGCTTCTGTCTGTGCATGTATTCATGCATATGTGTTGTTGAATGTGTGTGTGTTGTATCCTGGCAGCTGTCCATCCCTCTGCGAGGTCAGGATGACCTGGACAAGGCAATCGACCTGCTGGACCGAAGCTCCAACATGAAGAGCATCAAGATCCTGCTGCTCACACAGGAACACAGCAATGTGAGACCTACACACACACGCACACACACACACACACACACTAGGCGTGCATTTACAGCGTAGCGTTACACCATTATTGTTTCCTCACTATGGGCCATGTTGTGAAAAATCAAAGTTCCTCATTCATTTCTATTACACAAGCTGGTTTGCCAACATGCAGCCATGTTTAACCCTCCCCTCCTCTCCCCTCCCCTCTCCGCCTGCAGGCCTCTCCCTCCTCCCACCACACGGTGTGTAAGCAGGTGAGGATCAAGGCCTCTCAGTCCACCGGGGACGTCAGCACGGCGTACCAGGCCTCGGAGCCCAGGGGGCGCCATCTATCGACCGGTACACACCTCCCCGCTGTCGTTGAGCGTCCTCTCTGATCTGTCTGCAACAAGTTGGCTCACACACACATTCAGAAGGGGAAGAGTAGTGGCATTTTGCTCAGAGACCTTAACGTTTGTTGATATTGGATTATGGGTTGCTGTCATGTCGTAGTGCCAGAGGAGCTTCTCCGGCTTTTACTTTATTTTTATTTCCATTGCACTCTGTATCTCTCTTTCTCTCACTCACTCACACTCTCTCTCTCTCTCTCTCTCTCTCTCTCTGGTTGTTGTTTCTCTGGCTTCCCCTCTTAGCAGTGGGTCCTCTTCCTTTTCCTGTTCACCATCACTGGCTGCTCTACAATGCCTGCTGGCCTGCAGCCAATCAGATTGCGGGATGCTATTAGTGCGGTGGGCCAATGGCCTGGTTTAGAAATGTTGGTTGTTTTGGGGAGCGGGGGGGCTTGAGATTAGGACTCCATGATGGGAGCTGTAAAAACTGGAATAGGTCCTCAACAGCTACGTTCAGGCAGAATGGCAGCAATCAGCATATTCATCCTCTTTGTGGCTCAGGAGAGAGAGAGAGAGAGAGAGGGAATTTTTGCATATTTGTCTTTCTTATATTTTGACAGTGGTGACTGATATCAAAACAGTTATTGTGTGGCTGAAGTGTGTGGTTGTGGTCTCAACTATTTGTTGCTGTACTGCCTGTACTCCTGTGGAAAATGAAAAAAATGTAACCTCAAGAGAGAGGGACGGGGCCTTCTAGCTTCCACAATCAATAGAGAGCATGTGTTTCCTTCATTATCATGTAATCAGCCGTTTGTAATCAAACCAAAATGAGCCCCTGACATTTCCATGCCTTGAGCGAAGTCCAGCTGTAGAATTCTCAATTTATCATTTTTCATATTTGTAAAGTTTTTCTCTATCCTCATAACTCCTGTCTAATCCCAGGCTCTCAGAACACGGGGCGTAGCTCCCCGCCGCCTGGCTATGTGCCAGAACGCCAGCAGAGGATCGCCCGCCAGGGTTCATACACCAGCATAAACAGTGAGGGCGAGTTCATCCCCGAGACCAGCGATCAGTGTGTGAGTCATATCTTCACAATAAAGGGGAAAAAATCCACCCTAAAATAGAATTCACATGGTGTATTTAATGATCTCAGACAATTAAGATTTGTGCACATAAACAAGTCTTTCTCTTGAATCAAGAGAACAAAGACTTTTTTTGGCGATTTTCTGGAGCTGTCCTGCTGATTGTGGACACTTTGACAGTACCCAGGCTGATTTTCTGTGGTTATAGGCATATTTTCTGGTTAAGAATGAAGTAGGACTACTAAGAAATAAAGTTAATTTGGGTATAAAAGGTCAAAAAGAAACATTCTGTGAGTCCACATGTGTCACAAATATTGATACACAAATATGAATTCTGTTTTAGGATGGATTTTCCTCCATTAAACATTACATATGTATACAAAGAGTATGTGCATACACAAAGTCCATGATTCACTGTCCCGTGTGATAGGTGCTGGATCCCTGGAGCAGTGCAGAAAACTCTGTTTCTGGAAGCTGTCAGTCGCTGGACAGCAGCTCAGACAGGTGAGGAGAGGACAAAGCCTCCTCATTTATAAAGTAATGTGACTACATAATACTTCCCAGGAGCAGTAATTCATTACACTACTTGTTTTATTACGTTTCCCTTACACCCACAAAATTGGCGGTTGCATCCTCTCTTACTTTCAAAACTCAGTGACTACTGTCAGTGATCACGGAACGAAATATCATTCATGCACAATGTTCTTTTCTTCCTTTTGGTCAATAAAATCAATGTAATGTGAATACATCCACCTAGAGAAAGTGAACTTTAATTCTGATGATGACAAATTGGTGGAATGTAGTTTTTGGATAATTCAACTTAAATCTGACACTTAGAGGGGGTAATAACAAACATATTTCTTTAAATATTATTACTGAAATTGAAATAGCAATCAGTTACACTATTCATTATTGTAATAATATTGTGTTATTGAGTTACACGTTAACACCCAGTATGAAGAAATGTCACGTTTAGTTTGGAAAGCCGCTCTGCATCTCTCAATGTTCTTTTCCCTCCCCTCCCATCCAGCCCCTCGCTGAGGAAGTCTCGTATGCACAGAGCCAAGAGCTATCCTGATAATCGGCAGGAGTGTTCAGGTGAGCGCCGTCACAACACCAAGAGCAGCAACGCACCTCCAGCCACCTCATCTCTGCCAGTAACAATGCAACAGTGTTCTCAGTGTCCTAATGCAATAATGGGATTAATCATCGATATGACTTGATGCCCGGAGGCAACAACTTGGGAGTGTTCACACATTCAAACTTGTTTGAAGCCGTCAAGACGACATGATAAAAGTTTTCTGTAGACTTTGGTTGCTCCTGATCAGCATCTTCACACTTAACACTCATGTACTTATTGAGAGAAGCATTGAGGTTCATGTTTAACAGCATATCAATCATTGCAATATCAGCCATAAACAAAACGAAACAGTCCTGCCATGGCATTTTAAAAGTTGTGAGCACAAAATGATTTATTTAATGAAAATCATTCATATTGTTTGTGGGTTTTTTTTTATGAATATAAGTCAGAATGCATCACCAAACTCCAATTTACCAAGTAGTATTTACCACCTGGAAGCTCTGATGAACTGTATTTTGAAGTAGGAAGCTCTTATCTATCGTCTTCCCCATGTGACATGAATGCAGCATAAGCAACAAAAAAGAGAAACAAAGTAGCTCACGTGGATGCTGTGTGACAGAGTGTGTGACTGAGCTAAACTGCGGCTGAATCGCCGTAATCCTGCTAACTTTTGACCTCTGGCTGTTGGTTTGCTTTCAGACCGAGAGAATCATGTGTATGACAGGGTGGTGGGGAAGGGAGGCACCTATCCCCGCAGGTACCACGTCTCCCTGCATCATAAGGACCACAGTGAAGGTAAGACGAATTCCCCATCTCTACTACATCTCTTATTTCCCTTTATCAATGTAGTATGTGCCTGTCCCTTACTCTCTGTACATATAAACCCTTTTCCAACCCCTCTCTCTCCTCTCCATCATCTCATATTCTCCTCATCCCACCTCTTTTCCCCTCGTCCTCCAGGTCGGAGGACGTTCCCGCGGATACGGCGCCCCCAGGGGAACCTGTTCACCCTGGTGCCCTCGCGGCGCTCGCTCAACGGCAGCGAGGAGAGTCTGGGCAGCTGGCAGCTGGTCGACGCCCAGGGCAGGCTCCGCCCCCAGGAGCGCCCCGTCGCCCATAAGTGTAAGTCTTGACCCACCTAAACTCACTTACACCGAGGTTTTTATTTGGAGAATAGACTTCACTCACCTTTTTATAGGTTGACATAAACCCTTATGAGACAAATTGATAACAGGCATTTGGGTTCAGAGGCTGACACCGATGCCAATGTTTGTATACAGTGTTTCCCCCAGAATTTGGAAAAGCCTCTGAAACAGCATTTAAACCAAGGGACACTAAAACTCTCCATTGAAACCCAAGATAATAAACTAATAAGTATAAAAAACATACTCACGGATACTTGTATGGAATGTGATCTCTCACTAAAATGTCTCAATAAAATCAATTCAGATTAAGGGTTTCCCATAGACAACCAGTGTAGTATTGATCAATTCTACAATAAATCTGTAAGCAAACATAAATTATATGGGTTTAGGGCCTTGGGTAAGAAAGCATAAATCAATCAAAATGTTTTTCCGAAAATATAGTTGTTTTTTTTATGTCGCTGGTTGTTTACTGACCTTTTATGTAAAATGTAAGACAACACATTGCATATTTTATGTTGATCTGTGGCGAGACACGACTGGACAGCAAAGTGTGTGTGTTTTCACAGCGCCCAGCGCTCCGGTGACGTGGCGGCGGGGGAAGCTGCTGGGCCAGGGAGCGTTCGGCAGAGTTTATCTGTGCTACGATGTGGACACAGGGAGGGAGCTGGCTGCTAAGCAGGTCCAGTTTGACCCTGACAGTCCTGAGACCAGCAAGGTGAGACGCTTGTTATAAAGCAGCACAGACAGCCAGTAGATAGCCTGCCTACATTCTCTTTCTGTAATTTCTACTCTTGTTTCTGTTTAGACTGATTCCACTATCGCTAATATTCCCTGACCTGCTATTGTAGCAGTTTTGAGAGTTGTTAATTGATGTCGCTGCTACACAAATGCCTAAAATAAGGCTTTTGTATCAATTTCTTTGCCATGTACTATTTTGTTACTGTCATGTTTATGTAAAGTATTAAATTGCTCTCCGGACATTGCAGTGGTTTAGTGCAGCCCACAAAACATACTGTATAAGCAATGTTTTAATACACTGTATATGCCAAATTTGCTGATTAAACTCAATTTGGACCTACTCATGGTCAGCCCAGGTCCGACATTCTGGTTGCACATTCAATAGTCATCTCTCATAGTTAGGAAATAGCATTCATTCATGCCTCTAAACATCACAGTGTTTTTTAAATTGAGCCTCAGTTTGTTGATTAATGACTGATCTTGAGTCTGTGCCACCTTTCAGCTGCAACACAGCCAAGAATGAGGTCATATGTCCTGCATGTTAATCGGCTGAGGCCGTTATGCTGGAACGCAGGTAGTTAGCATGACTGACTGAGCGCTGGGCTAATGAATAAACCCGCTTATATTCAGCTCCGTTACAGTTTCGAGATCTGAGGTCAGGATTTAAGCCATGTATTTTACTGCTGACACAGTGATGAAACACTTCTGCAAGAAACAAATCAACTCAAGAAGTGGAATGTATCGAAGGGGTTTTCTTTCCTCTTTCTCCCCCCATCCCCATTTTAATGTCTTTTCCTGTCTGCCGCAGAGAAAACATGCACTGTCACTTCCTGTATCTGAGTGGAGTGTCGTTGGGGGGGGGGGGGGGGTCAGCATTGCCTTGGCCTCCCATCACCCCCCCAAAGCCCCCCCCCCCCCCCCCACTGCTGCTCCCCCCCAGCCTGTAGCGGATGTGAATCAGTTGTTGTTGTTTCTATCTATTTAGCGGGCTTTTGTGTTGGGACTTTGGGATTACTTTGTGTGTCTCTCCCTTCCCCTCTTCCACCTCTCTCTCTCTGTGTCTCTGTCTCTCTCTCTCTCTCTCTCTCTCTCTGTCTTTTCCTCTGTCCCCTGTGATATGACCTTTGTGGCCACATTCTCTGAGGTAAACACAGGAACTTCTTTTGAGGAACTGAACTGTTGGCCCTCATTTATTCTCTGCTTTAAGTTTCACTTTTGGCAGCATTTACCTGCAGTCATTCACCACTGTTTGTTGTCTCTGTGTTCATGGTTAAATTTTTTTTTGCATCTCAGGGCCTCCGTCATACCTGAAAAATGCATCTTTGTTTGCAAATGAAAACAGTAAATCAACAAAGATGTGTGGTTCGGATATGACAGCTATCCTCTTCCGTTCATTTCCGAGCAGCGTTGTTTAGTTCAAATCGTCGGTGCTTCATTTCCCCGCGTCTCGCTGTGTCTCTGCAGGAGGTGAGCGCTTTGGAGTGCGAGATCCAGCTGCTGAAGAATCTGCATCACGATCGCATCGTTCAGTACTACGGCTGTCTGAGGGACCACAATGAGAAGACCCTCACCATTTTCATGGAGTACATGCCAGGGGTGAGTCCTGGCAGCGTTCATGTCCATCCAGGTTTAACTCAGTAGTAGCAGTAGAAACCTGGCTTCCTCAGATCTACCCCCCCTTAAAAAAAACCCTGACAAATCAATTCCCTTGTCTCAGTCTTTGTGTTATCATATGTCAGCCTTGTGGATACATTCCTTCAACATTCTCCGCTGGTCCCGTATCACTGATTGTCTTGCATTGTGCTGCAAGTCACGTAACCCCAATAGAAAAAACAGTCTCACACAAAAATATGTGTAAAATGCCTTATGAGATTGACTCGCTAGTCTTCACCACTTTTGCGTGATGAAAATGTAACGTGATTGAATTTATTCTGCCACTGTGAGACTGTTTCCAGCTGACTGTGGGAATAAGTTTGATTTAAAAAGTGGTGGAGATACAAATTGATATTCCTATCAGGCTATTACAGCATTTATTGCAGCAGCTAATTTCACAGTCAAAGTCAAGCGACTCAGCCAATCACATAAGAGCATGAAGGTATTTTTTGTTCCTAGACAAGTTGGAACATGAGTGAGTTAACCCTTTGTGGAGTGAATGAAACTAGTTTGTGTGAACGTGTATGGAATCAAATTGGTGATAAGGACAATTTTAGTCCATTAGAAAAGTGGTAGTGCTGTACTCAGTGAATGCTTGCTGGATGTATGGTGTCCTGTAAACCTTTATGGGCTAGGAACCCCGAAAGGTGCAACTTTAATAAAAAAGAATGGAATGGGAGGGACGTGTCCCCACAATCCCCACCTGAATTTATGCCCAATGTTTTTAAAATGAAACACTTACGTCGCCCTGGCTTTGAACGCATCACAGTCACCTTCAGGTGCCTGGTTTTGGCCGGGCTCCTCACTAATTTCCCCCCTCCCCGGGTCGCTGGCTCAGAGCTTTGATGGTGATAGGATGGATCTGTGGTCTTTAGTCCTGGATGTATTCACTGCCTGTGGGTTGTTGTCCTGGTGTCTTTTGGGGGTTGGAATGTAAACCATATGCTTCCTTCCTCTCAGGGTTCAGTCAAAGACCAGCTGAAGGCCTATGGGGCTCTGACAGAAAATGTGACCCGGAAGTACACCAGACAGATCCTGGAGGGCATGTCCTATCTGCACAGCAACATGATCGTGCACAGGGACATCAAAGGTAGTCCTGTACCACAGCTCACCACAGAGGCCTTAGCACTGTACCAAAATGAGTTAAGACTCTGTTTAGACACTGGATAAATATATCCAGATACAGGATAAATGTTTTGACAGTGGCTTAATATATAGATGTTTGTGTTTCTCAGCGTGTGGAAGGTGATTGGTTTAATATAATATTTATGTGTTCTCTGACGACTCCGGGCCTCAGGTGCCAACATCCTGCGGGATTCAGCGGGCAACGTGAAGCTGGGAGATTTCGGCGCCAGCAAGAGGCTTCAGACCATCTGCATGTCTGGCACCGGCATCCGCTCTGTGACCGGCACCCCCTACTGGATGAGTCCGGAGGTGATCAGTGGAGAGGGCTACGGCAGGAAGGCCGACGTCTGGTGAGACCAGGAGACACACAGCAGTTTCATCCTATCTTATCAAACCAGTGTTATTTATGGTCAGAAGCTGCTTTGTCTCAGCTCTTAGGCAAAAGTCCCATTCAAGCTGCATTAGTATTACTTGGGGAGGTTTTTTAATTGTAATTATTACCAATGGCATCCATAATTTTAATCCAGTATGAATTTGCCATGTCCATAATTTTTACAAATCCAGAAAGTAAAAAATCCTGGTCATCTAATAATGTCAGTCCAATTGGAATTGACATCTCCGTAATGTAATAATGCATTACAGCTTTGGCAGCTGGCGGATTGTCATAACAAGATACTAGCTCACATAGCTTTGTAGAGGCTGTAGTGCAGAAGATTTTTGATGTCGGTGCAAATGCATCAACCATAAAACTTCATCATGGAGACACATACAAAGGAGGAATAAAACAAATAAAATCCTTTTGGAGATCAAAATTTCTTAACTTCATGTGATTTGTCTCTTGTATGGCAGCATTTAGGAGGAGTAAAAATGACAGTCACAGACAATGGAGCATTTTGTTCCTGCGAAGGAAAATGATTGCTGGTAATAGTGCTGGAGTGAAACTAATACTTGTTTGACTGCGCAGCGTGCACATAAAAGCAGATGTGCAGATCATGATGTTTTACATCTGGGGTACAAGCAATAATTTGAAGGAAATCACTGAAATTATGTGCGCTCTTCTTGTAATTCATACATAGCATATAAAATTACATTACAGGACGTCTCCCAGTAAAATTGATTCAGTTTGAGTAGGGCTAAAGGCTACATGACTCGGGGGAAATGACCCCAAATCACCCAGAGTTGCCATTTTGCCCTAATAAGGAGGGTCATTCTTTGACTGAATTACCCGCTACGATGACTCTTGGCTAGACAACTTGAATGTGAAAGAAGGGAAAACAGCATCTAAAAATGTCAGAAACACTGTGCTCCTAAAGGGAAAACCATTTTAATAAAGTAAGGAACCTGCTATATTTAACCCAGTTCCAAGAAGAAAACCACCACACTCCCACACACAGAGCCAACAGCAGGGATAAATCTACCTACTGCCCAAGCATTCCCCTATGCAATCTGATTGGGTGGTTACCCATCAGGCGAGAGATGTGATTGGCTGAAGGCCAGCCAGACAGCTCATAACAGAGGTTGGTATTTTTTTGTGGGGGGGGTTAATGCTCCCCAGGAGAGCTCTTACCTCCCAAAGCCCCCGGTCTCCTGGCCTGTCTGGGTCTGGTGCTGAGGAGGCCCACTGCGGCCGGCTGCAGCAAAGTTATTGTTGATCGTGCGAACAGGGGAAAAGTTTCAGCACAAAATATTCCATCTGAGCTTTAGAGGTGAGCAGCTGAGACGGCGGCTCTGTCAGCCTAAGGCGAGGAGTCATAATATGTGGTATTTGTTTCAGCTTGTTGAGTTTGATTTCATTACAGATTAAACAAGTTGGATTGTTTCATGAACGGCAAAAGCAAAACCGATCGTGCGTGTTTTTCACAGGAGCCTCGGTTGCACGGTGGTGGAGATGCTGACGGAGAAGCCTCCCTGGGCCGAATACGAGGCCATGGCGGCCATATTTAAGATAGCCACCCAGCCCACCAACCCCCTGCTTCCCTCGCACACCTCCGACCAGACGCGGGACTTCATCCGCCGCATCTTCGTGGAGGCCAAGCACCGGCCGAGCGCCGAGGAGCTGCTCCGACATCCCTTCTCCCAGATCCTGTGCTGAGACCCGCCTGGTCTCTGAACTTAAACCAGGTTTCTGAACTTAAACCTCGGTGTTGCTCGGTAGTCTTGGTCATCCGCAGCTTCCACGACCCTGCGGCAGAAAGCCAGGCTCTCCGGGACACGGACCTGGTCATCTAGATGTCGCCTCAAACCCGCTGAGCCTGTGCTGCCATTCAGATGCTTCAAAGAAGATTCAGTTTCCAGTCACACAGTTCCAGAGAGCAAACCTGTTATTGCTGTTTAACATTAGACAACCACAGTCGATGTGATGCCTTGAAAACCCAATGCCAGTACGTGTTCTTACAAGAGTCACCACCAGGGGGAAACAAAACGCAGATTATTAAGTACCTGGTGGGTTGGGGGGACCTTGTGAGACCTAGGGTCAAATACACACACACACACACACACTTAAAAAATGATGCACTCCAAAGACATCTTCATGCAAGTCATGGGTCATGCACCAGTCGTGTCCTTATAAACATACTTAAGTATCCACTCCTGTGTTTACATTCAGTCGCCGAGCCGTTACGAGAAATGCCTGCAGCCCTGCAGTGTTTGGCTCGAATCTGAGCAACGTGTCCGAACCGCAGCACGCCTACAGCTGAACTTCGCCCAGTGCAGTGGCTGGCATGTTGTACACCCCTGGTGCACTACAAACAGTGTTAATAAGATAGGATTGTGCTCTTTTGTTCCTTTGGTGATACTGATTATCTCCGTCCCTAAATTTCCTTTTGACAAAGATCATTTTTTTAAAGGAAAAATCCACCCTAATACACTTTAACACTGCTAAGAAACAGCTATTGGTGATGTACCTTTCATTGCTGGGTCCATTTTGTTGTTTGGTGGTGTGTTTTTGTCTTATTTGCTTAGTAGACAAATGTGCTCACTCGAGGGACTGCTTCCGTAAATAACTTTTTCTTGGTGCGGAGACCCCAGGAAATCCACAAAGTACTATATGCACAGGCCGCACTCTTCAATATTTATTTACATCTCAAGATGAGTAACAGAAAAGAACAGCCAGACGTGTCGGCTCTGCTAGTAGTGTAGTATAGTATAATAATAGTATAGTATTTTGTGTTTGTCTTATTCCCACTGATAACTGGCCAAACATAGACAACGTGACGTCACATCAAGATATTTTCAACTCAGCTACAACGCAGTATGATAGCAGAACAATGTTCAACTTTCTAAAACATCAACGGTAAACATCAGGTTTTGGTGTCAGTCCCTCACATTCAAAGAGTGAGGGCTTCTTTCTAGACTCAGCATTTAGCACTAATGTTCCACAATCACACAGGGAAAATCCATCGTAGAGAGGCCAATTTCTCCACCGACTGTAGCTTCAATAGACCAGAATGCAATGCAGCCACAAGACAGGTTGAGTTTTGAGGAAGTTGTTTCTCCACCGGAAAAACTCTCGCTCTCTTTTTCTATCACTATCAGTATTGCTCTCTCCACCTACATGTATAACCCACAGCTGAATGCAACAGCTTCGCGTCCGTTCTCTGGGGGTTGTTGAAATGCATTCAGGGAAATGTAGGAAATAACTAACTGAAATGTAAGTAGACGAGGCAGGTTGAGGGAAAGTGGGTTCACCAAAAAAGTATATTACAACACTTCATCACAAAATAACTCCTTGAATGCACTGAACATCACAGATTGATATCTAACAGTGTGAGAGTATCTGAGGGTGGATTTTTCCTTTGAAGATCTTTTTTTACGACGACTCCCCCCAGTCCAATGCTACCTTCCACAGCAGTGTGCCTTATCCTCCTACCTGCCGTCGTTCTTTTGCAGCTCCTCAGTATCACAAGTGTTCTCCGCCTAGATTGTGCCAAAGAGGGGTGACATAGGATTATAGTATGGAGTTTGTTTCAGTGATATGTGACGAAGAAGCAAATGATGCTTTGTATGGTTGGAAAATACAACCCAAAGGCCTTGATTTGAAAGTGATTTTCCATTGCCTTTGCCTGACAGTATACTGTTAACGTGTGTCTGGGCCAAACATCCCTGACTGAGAAGCCTTGGATTAAGGATCCATTTAAATCAGATGCACTTTGATATAAAATGAATGTTGTGGGGTTTTTGTTCTCCTTACCAAATTTCTTCTTTTTTATTTTACTTTAAATGTGAAAATTCTTTCACTTTTTATTTATATCCCCGTGTCCATTCAATTTGATTTTATAAGCAAATATATATGTATAAATATATTTTTTATATATAGACAGTGTCAAATCTAATGATACTTTCAGGACATAATGTCGTTAAAAGTAGTACATTGAAAGCAGCTGGTTTTGCAGAGATTACAGAATTGGGGTTTATAAATGAAAAATGGGTGGAAAACGAACTCTGGCTGCCTAGTTCTTGTTCCAGTGCAAAAAAAAGACTTTCCCCACACTCCTAGCTATACATTTAAACAACTTTATTACCTGACAGATAACTTATGCATTGGAAACTTTGCATCATTTGGCCATACTGCTGTGTTAAACGTCTTTGAGCTCTTATGAATGAGACCATTGTAGGTGTCGAAGGCGTAAGTTACACAAGAAAAAAATGAAAACACATCTTTTAACTGTTGAGGTCTCAGTATTATTCGAACAGGATGAGTGTGTGAGCCAAAGATGAGCAGGACTGGACCCGGTGCTAGATGTCAGAGTCCGCTGTTCCACCCAGTAAGACGACTTTGTTTAGCCCAGGGTTCGGACAACCAGTATTGAACGATTGTCTGGGCAAAAGGCTTGCTAAGGCCTTAACTCTAATGTATTAATTTTCTTTGGGGCTGCTACAGGCTAAAGGCAGCTAAAGTCAGTTCAGTATTGGAAATGACGTGGTTCTTATAATAAAAACACAGCCAGCTGTGAGAAAAGAACCCTGGGGTAAGCAAATGAATACGAACTAGTTGTTTAGAAATCTATATATGTAAATGTATGATTATGTACCATGACAGGACTTGCAGTGCAAAGTCTAGTGTATCAAATTTATTTTACAGTAAGAAAAGAACAATATGTTTAATGACAGTGTTTTTATATATATAAATATATCATGCCTTCTCTCAAAAACAAATAAATTGTTTTGGTTCTCTGATGTCAGGATGGGTTTGTTAGTTTGTTTATATGCAGGAGGAGGACGGATCTGCAAGGCACCGGGCTCGTCCAGACCAGAGAGTCCAGTAAATAAAAGGCCACAGTAGACTGAGCTCATTGTTGGACGTAAGAAGCTGCTTGATTGATGCATTCGTTTTTTTCCCCCTCTCTCTCTCCCTCATCCTTTTCTTTCTCACCCTCTCTCTTTCTCTCTTCTGTGAGGAAAAACAGGAGCGGACACAGGAAGGAGAGATTTCTACGACCATATCTGGGAAAACAGATTGTATCAAACAAAGGGCCCTTTTCTTGAGCCAGGGTGACACAAAGATGGATTAGTTCGGGCAGGTTTGGCTTTTATTGCCTTTATTAATTGATTAATTCCAGCTTGCCCTCGCCCTCTTTCTCCCTCGGTGTGTGCAGACACACAAGCAAGAGTTTGAGATTGTGAACACAATAACAACACATACAACAGTGTAACAAGATTTTAGGATGTAGGGTGAAAACACCAAGGGTGCATTTTTGTATTTTTTGGTCTCAAATTTCTTAATTGACTTCCACAATAAGATTTCAGCAGCTCCACTGTATGTGCAGCCTCTCTGTTTTCACATACAGTGATGGAAAGATGGTTATTTTCCCTTACCATTGAATAGGTGTCATGGGTCACCCTGCTGCTTTAAAAGAATTTCATTATTATGGGTTTCAATGAAGAATTTTAGTGTATCTCTAAATGATGTTTCATAGGCTTTTTCCACCTTGACAAGAATAAAATTCTTGGGGAAACAAAGATTCCTTGTAATTTTTGAGCACAAAATCCATCAAATTTAAAGAATTGTATATCGGCACAAAATATTGTCTATCAGCAGATTCGGTATCGGCCCTCCTAAACCCATATCGGTCGAACCCTAGTTGACAGTGTGGGTTAGTATTTTGAGGTATTTGCTCGGTATGCGGTGGGTCTGTGTGGCATGCGGCTCTGTCTGTGTGGTGTCTCTGGGCCCCCGGCATTACTGCTGACAGGCAGGCTGCAGCACCAGGCCTGAACCGGCTCTCCACCGCCCCGCTTTGTGACCGCACTCTGTTTGGACCCGCCGGTGCTGAGTCATATAGCCGGACTGTCTGTCCCAGTTAAGCTCCCCTGCTTTCCATCACAGCCCATTCCCATGAGGCCTTACTGCTCCAGTACCACAACAGCATTCGACTTCTGTATCGTAATATCTGTCATGTATCAGTCGGAGTTATGAGTTGCATCGATGCATTTCAAATGCAATCAAAACTACATGCAACAATACGCTCGACAATAGTTTAAACAGTTGAATGGGGGAAGTCATATTTTACAACAGCAATCATTATTTTGTGTTGACATCAGTTAAGTAAATAAGTCAGTATATTAAATCTCCTCACTGTGGCGTAATATTAACATAATGTAAGCTATGTTAGCTAACGTCAGCTAACGTCCACTGACAAGTTAACTTTCTATACAGGAAATACTTAAACCTGGAATATGACAATATTTAATTTTAAAGTTAATTCACAAACTTTCAAAATACTGGATGACTGATTTATTTTTCTTGGATGTATATGTCGCGAGCTGTATGCCATCCATTGTTTTTGTTAATTACAGTATCAGCTGGCCCAACTGAAAGTCACGTGACATGATATCAGCATTTTGATTGACTGTTGCATGAACCTAGTTGCAAAAAGTTCAGTGTCAACATGGTGCAACCAGGTTGCATGCAACTTTTCAGTTAATTGCAGGGGGGTGGCACAGTGCAGTTCCGATGAAACAGAGTTGCGTGAAAATGTGTCAACGTGTAACGCCGGCCTCAGAGTTCAGAAATGTACCTGAGAGCTCCAGAGGTTCTGCAGCTTGTCTAATAGTAATCTGCATCATCAGTGATACAGTGATACCAGGTAGATTAAAATAAACTGTGTGATCGTAGAGCTGTGGATCTGCACTGAGCCCTGTGGACTGATGGTTCGACCCTTTCTCAGCAGGCGCTGCAGGAATAAAAGAAAGCTTTCTTGGCAGAGCAGAGCTCCATGTGAGGACTGAGATTAAACAGTGGGATGGAGACTACATGTTGAGCCGGCTAAGGGAGCAAACACACACACTTGATGTAGTGAGGAAGGCGGGGCTGAGGAGGCAGTCAGGTTTCCAGCTGGTTGGTCAGGATTCACATTTGGTATGTGGCCATTAGGGGTATTGAGGGATGGTAGCTGAGGGGTTCACACTGAGGACTCTGGGTGTAAAATGCCAGAGTGTTACACAGTCGGACCAAGCTGGCAGCCATGTTGCGTTGGCCCTAGATCAGTCTGGGTCCAACAGCATTAATATTCTGCCCTGCACCCAAGGTAAAGTCTCCTTTCTTCTGCCTGGTGCAAATGAGGTGGGCTCCTCATGTCGGACACATGAATCAGCTGTTTGACTTGGCCCTCGACTGACTCCAGCAGCAGGGTGGGGGAGGAGAGGGAGAAGTCTGCGCCACCCCTTTCTTCTTTTCTCTCAGTCTTCCTCTTAGTCTCTCTCTCGCTCTCTCTCTCTGGATGTTTCGTCTTTGGGAGATATTACCTCAGTGACCAGATCTGAGGCAACGGCGCTGAGGGCCTCAGAAATCCAGGGGGCCGATATACTTAGTGTCACCTTAATGATGCAACCACGTCGTTAATCCTTAGCGATTGAGCCTTTTAAATCAACAAACCCCTGCCAGACTTACAGTGGGCCCTCTGGTTTAACAGAGACCAATTGGGATTCAAGTCACTCTGTTGTTTTCCGACCCTAATAACAAACACACCCAGATAGTAAAGGGTTTTATTCACTGCTTCCCAGTACCACTGGTTTCCACTCCCTGTGACTTTATGAGCCAGTAACAAAGAAGTCCTTTATGTCCCTCTGGGGTTGTGGGTTTACTACCTGTTGTAAGGCCACATTTAATTGGGGATTTAGAGGAAGATGGATGAATCATCTGGAGAGAGTGATAGCTCACAGCTTCAGGTGCCAACACATCTTTTGTTCCAACATGCAAAGTTGTGTGAAAGACCTGAGCACCTTATACAGATTTCAAGACTATGACGCTAATTGTCTTGGCAGTGGTTGTGTCAAAAGCAAAGGACTCTAGTAACCTATTTCCTGGGATGAATGTTCAGAAGGGGGAGCGGTCACAATTTCATCTCCACAAATCACATCCTCTTCAAAAGAAAGTCAGGAAAAAGATCAGCTGCTTCAAGTGCTTTGACGTAGCTGGCCCTGCGGTTGCCATGGTAATGGATGGAAATGGATTTGTAACGCAGCCTCTGTTAGTCCTTCAGAGGTTCAGATCAGGTCTCACACCCCCCGTCTCACCATCCATCTGTCTTGGAGCCCACTGGACATCTAATAAGTCTTACCCCAACATAGCAATATCCCATATCCCTACAGTCTGACTGGAGCCTCTGCTAGTTTCCACATCTCCGCTCCTTTCTGCTATAATCATGTGTGTGTGTGTGTGTGGCTATCATGATAAAATTTAAAAGAATGCAGCAAGTTTTTGGTGAGATGGTCCCATTGGTCAACTTACCCAGTGATGAGAACATACATGCCAAAATCATCCACGTGTCCCCAAGAGATCATTGGCTCCAGTGCTCTATGCTACATTTAGGTTTAGAGCTGCTACAAGTTCTCATTTTCTCACTTTTGAGATAATGCTAGTCGTTTACTATCACTCAACATAGTGTATGCTAAAGTGTTAGCATGTAGCACCGGAGCCAATGATCTACCGGGGACACTTGGATGATTTTGTTGTCTATGTTCTCATCACTTTAGTCAAAGATTCACTTAATTTCAAGTTATTCCCATTGTAGTTCGCCAAAGTTTAGTGAATGATTGCTGGCACTTATTAGTTGGACCCAGACAAGCAGCAGAGGCTTCATAACTGTTTCTCTGTGTTTTCCTTTGTTATGTAATTGTGCCTCAGACTGAGATCCAAGGAGGAGAGGCGACGGTGCCGAGTTGCTTTCCTAGATGGTGCTTCTGTCCTCACATAATGTGGCTGTGGGCCCAGCAGTGTAATTCCACTAAATCCTGCAGGCTTAGTTTGATATCTTGGACACTGGCCAAAACATTGCGTCACACAGCTATACACCTAACATTTTACTCTTTCTCTAAGTCTAATTTATCTACTTCATCCGTCAATCTATCGCCGTCACTTTCTAGCAGCGAGGAGGACAGACCTCTTTCCATCAACTCCCTCCTTTTGTCCAATCGCTCTCTGTTTCTGTTTTTGTAAGAGAGCATGTGTGGTCATGTTGAATTGGTGGCCAGGCTCTGTCACACAAATTCCTTTTCATTCAGTTGAGACAGAAAGAGAGAGAGAAAAACAAAAAAGGGGGAGAGAGAGTGAGACAGCGAGAGAGAGAGTCAGAGGCCAGGAACGAGGGAGGAGAGGGGGAGAGAGGGAGATGGCCAAGACACATTTGGAGTTGAGTGGACGAGCACAAACAATCCCTGGCACACAGCTTTTTGAGTGTCATGTAAACCACCCCTTCGCTCTCCTTTTTGTCCCATTCACTGACTGCCACCCTCCCTCCCCTCTGCCCCACCCAGTGGCCTCTCTGCTTTGGACTGGAGGGTGGGGGGGTGTTGCCAGCCTCTATAAAAGCCCTGTTTGTCCCCTGACCGAGCTTCATTCCCCATCATGGAGAGTCAGAGAGTCCAGTCCTCCTACAGGAAGCGTTTCGGGCCCCAGGGCTCCGCCGGTACAGGCGCTGGGGTCAGAATCGGCAGCCTTTCTTCCAGCCGCCTGTCCTGGCACGGCAGCCCCCGCCACATCACCCACTCCAGCCCGGTGTCCCGGCTCTCCCTGGGCTCTGCCAGCACGGCCCTGATGCTGGGGAGCCCCGGGGACCGGCTGGACTTCTCCGCCGACTCCCTGATGAAGGCCCAGTACAAGGAGACGCGCACCAACGAGAAGATGGAGATGATGGGCCTGAACGACCGCTTCGCCAGCTACATAGAGAAGGTGCGCTTCCTGGAGCAGCAGAACAAGGTGCTGGTGGTGGAGCTGAACCAGCTGAAGGGGAAGGAGCCCAGCCACCTGGGAGACATCTACCAGGAGGAGCTGAGAGAGCTGCGCAGGCAGGTGGACGGCCTCACCGCCGGCAAAGCCCGGCTGGAGATAGAGAGGGACAACCTGGCTGGAGATGTGGCCACGCTCAAGCAGAGGTAAGAGGAGGCAGGGTGTGGCTCCTATAGGTGGGGGGGAGGGGGGGTCATGTTGGGGTGATGCTCATAGTAGTGAAAAAAACATTCTAGCTCTCTCCTTCACTTATTCTATTTCTTTCTTAGCACTGGCTCTTAACATGATTGTTTTATGTTCACAAGAATATTGTAAAGGCACTAAAGCCCTGACCTTTGCACTCCTTATTTTGGTTGCTTGTACTTTTTGATTTACATTTATTCTACAGTTGGCACTTATTGCAGTTTTGTAAGTCGCTCTAGAAAAGAGCATCAGCTAAATGGCTAAAGTGTAAATCTAGTATTTATTAGATTATCAAGGATTGCTTGATTTCGGTCAACTTGGCTTTGGCTCTATTTGTATATATATATATTTATATATCTCAAGTTGGTGTTCTGCACCGGTTGTTTTGGAATTTTCTTAAATATCTGTTTGCTGAGGAAGAGGGAGATTTGAGGTCTCTCAGACAAAAATACAACCCAGACGGAGTCTTGTTGCATCCCTGAGAGCTTTTTTCTTTATTACGAATGCATTTATATGCAGATTTAGCTTTGTCTCTGGTTTGCTGGAATGCAGACCGCTGTGCTCTGGGCGAGCTTTACTCCTGGATCCCTCTTTACAAACTTGATCCTGGCCGGACCCCTAGCCGCCACTGAATCAGTGTGGAGGAATGAGGGGAAACACAATAGTAGCTTCCCACAAAGAGTGCAGACAGCCAGGCAGATGTTCGCTAGTTGCTTGTTATCCCAAAATACCGATTCACTGGACTTCACACTGTTGCAAATGCAAACACAAGACTTTTCTTCACTTAAGGTACAAGCTTGGTAAAATTTATAATTGGATTTCATCTGGAGGATCAGTGATTGAACATCCGTGAAGGCGGAGAAGACTTATTTCAGAGTCTCCTCCCTCTGATTTCCCACACCGGTGAAAGAACGCAGAGTGAATTGTGATGGTCATGGCTGAGAGGGTCAAAGGTCACTGTGATTCCTGCTGCTCTCCTCGCACCACTCCATTCATCTAACTCTGCATGAACCCATACAGATGTTGCCCTACGTCTGTGAGCGTGTGTGTGAGCGTCTGTGTGAGCGTCTGTGTGTTTCTGTGTCTGGGTGAGTGTGTGTGTGTGTGTGTGTGTGTGGCGGATGGATTGCAGGGCGGTGTGTGTCTGCGTGTGAGGATGTGAGTGTGTATGTGGATCCTTTGTGAGTGTGTAAACTCCACCCCGTGGGAAAGGCTCTGGCTGCTAGATTGGAGTGAATGTCTAATGATGCGTAAGCTGCCTATTCAGCTGAGCCCCAGTCTTCCCCTGCAGCACGACGAGCAGCAGCCTCATATACTAAGGCTTGAAATGGGTTTCGATCCCCGCAGTTTGCCTTTTATCATAAAGGTCTACTCTAATTGAATTACAAGGTTGTTTCTCTTTTGACTGATGTATGTCATCCAGTATGTGTGAAAACTAAACTAGATACTATATGCAGTCTTTTTATGGAATTTTTGTTATTTAAAAACACACTAAACAATATGTCTTTCCATGCTGTAGTCATGTAATACCATTTAAAAAAAATAATGACACTATTATTATTAATAATTATTACAATATAACTTGTTTTCGGCATTTTGTTACTAAAAAACTAAACAAATCATATGTTTTTGCATGTTTTAATCATATGTAGTCCCCCATTCACTCATAAATCAACTAGAAATTATTGGGATGCTGTTTCAAAAGAATGTTGCAGTCTTGTTCATGGCGTTTCTGTTAATAAAAACAACAAGTCATATGTCATTACATCTTGTAGTGATTTGTCATCCCATGTTTACAAATAATTCAACTAGAAATTATTGGGATCTTGTTTCAACAGAACATGCAGTCTTATTAATGGGAGCAGGAAAATTAAATTATTTGATTCCTATAGTCAGGATGGCCGATGATGAGCTATGATATACATTTATTCCAATTTCTCACTTCTGTTTGTGTCTTACTCAGACTGCAGGACGAGATGGGCCTGCGACAGGATGCAGAGAACAACCTGAATGCCTTCAGACAGGTAATCCTCCTGATATTTGCCTCCTCCTCACCAACTCGTGATCTAAACAATATATATATCTCTGACCGTTCACACTCGCTCCGTTACTTTGCTCCTTCTTCGCGTAGGATGTGGATGAGGCGGCTCTGAATCGTGTCCAGTTGGAGAGGAAGATTGATGCCCTGCAGGATGAGATCAACTTCCTGAAGAAGATTCACGAGGAGGTAAGCACAGTGAATTAGGAAATAATTTGAAAATGAAAGACAAAGATGAAAGAAAAATCATTAAAATCTCATCCTCGTTCCAGGAGCTGCGTGAGTTCCAGGAGCAGGTCGTGGCCCAGCAGGTCCATGTGGACCTGGACGTGTCCAAGCCAGACCTGACCTCCGCTCTGAGAGACATCAGGGTCCAGTATGAAGCCATGGCCACCTCAAACATGCAGGAGACGGAGGACTGGTACCGATCCAAGGTCAGCAGACTCAGGAAAGCCTTTCATTAAGCATGCAAGGACTGAGAGGTGGAGAGATACACATCAACATGAGATGAGATGAAACTTGAATGATCCCTGTGGGGAAACTGGGTCATACAGCAAAGAACAACAGAATATAAAATAAGAAGAGGGCAAAAGGAGGGTGTCAAACATAACACAACAACAATTACAACACTGCTAACTAGGATTATATGATTATAAAATATATGGATTACAGCATGTATGAGCATGTGCAAAATAACAGCAGCAGAACATACTGAGGCAAAGAAAACATAATATATACAATATGAAAATACACAAAAATCTGAAATGTATATATAGCACGGAAAATAAATGAGTATTAAAACCTAGGTATTAAAAAACTAGGTCATAATCATACCAACAAGCTCATAATAATAAACAGTAATGCTGAAAGTGCCAAAGTCCACCAGGCACAACACAATCACATACAAGTTGTGGTGTTGTTTGTGTTTGTGCACAGTTTGCTGACCTGACGGACGCAGCCAATCGGAACACAGAAGCCCTGCGCCAGGCCAAGCAGGAGGCCAACGAGTATCGCCGCCAGATCCAAGTGGTGACCTGCGACCTGGAGGCTCTCCGCGGGACAGTGAGTCCACCGAACCAGAGACCAGGCTGTGTTAATCACAACTGATGAGACTAGAGACAGACCGATATATCAGGCCGATATTGGCCTTTTTATTAAAGATCAGATAGTGTCGTCCACCTCCGATGTGATGGATATGATGCAGTTTGATTGATTACATATTTATTGTAGAATTGATCAATACTACATGGGTTGTCTGTGGGAAACCATAACCTGAAGTGATTCTTGTGTGACATTTTGACCAGATTATATGCATAAATAGTAGCAGACAGTAGTAGTAGTATAGTAGCACTAATAGTAGTAGTAGTAGTAGTAGTAGAAGCAGTAGTAGTTGTAGTAGTTTTTTGCCATTATAATTTCCATCTCGTCTCTCCTCCCCTCCTCCAGAACGAGTCTCTGGAACGCCAGCTCCGGGACATGGAGGACCGCTTCACCATGGAGGCGGGCGGTTACCAGGATACGGCGAACCGTCTGGAGGAGGAGATCCAGGCGCTGAAGGAGGAGATGGCCAGACATCTGCAGGAGTACCAGGACCTCCTCAACGTCAAACTGGCCCTGGATATTGAGATCGCCACCTACAGGAAACTGCTGGAGGGGGAGGAGAGCAGGTGAGGAGGAGCCTGGCAGGCCGCTTGGTTTCTGGGGTGATTTTAGATTGTAAAGGAGAAATGTAAATAACTCTTGTCGTTGTCTTGTCAGTGAATTTATTTGTCCCTCCTCTCCTCTTCCAGGATCACTGTTCCAGTTCAGAGCTTTTCCAACCTGCAGTTCAGAGGTGAGTAAGGAATATAACATCCAATCATTTTTTCCCCTTTATTGAATTTGCTGTATTTGCTTTGGTTGAGGACACGCTTACACATAGTCCTGATAATGATGATGACCTCCAGTCGGTCATCATCATAAGGCAAATGACCACCAAAACCAGCAAAAATCAATTCCATTTTCAGAAAACCATTAATTTATCCTTTTTTTATACCTTTTTACTCATACAACTTCCATCATTTTGATGCTACTTACCATGTTGTATACTATAAATTTGGGTTATAAAGATTTATGTCAGCCTGAAGCTAAGTGGATTTACACTTCACTTCATCCCTGGTTATAATGTTAAATAATGCTGCCTTCAAGTGCTCCTCGTAAGCTCCTACTTCAGAGATTGGAGGTCGTAAATATGACTTGTCACACATTCAAATACTTTTGGTCGGACATAATATGAACAAAATGAACCCCGTAACAAAGTCGTTTTTTATTGGTGGCTGATGTTTTACTTTAAGGATAAAGCAGCACAGTGCTACTTTGTGCTGCGGTGACAGAATGAATTGGAGAAAATCCAGGTCAGGGATGTAAACAATGATTTAATGCATGACAAATAAAAGTTAGACAAAGAGTGAAAATATAAACATACAGCAAAACCTTTTTAAATGGAATTCCAAACAATAACATACAGTAATAGATTGCATCATTGACTTCTGATTCGTCATATTTACCACTTTGTGGGGTCGTTCTTATGCGCTCAACTCGTAATTACAGTATTTCCGACAGCACTTGAAGGCAGCGTAAGGCCATCAAACAGCATAATAAAGGAGTTTTTGCTGTACTGCACTGAATGTTTCCCCTTTTATTTTCCCTTGTTCCTCCCTCAGAAACCAATTTGGACATTAAAAATCCAGAGGCCCTCGTGAAGAGGAGCATCCTGGTCCGAACTGTGGAGACCCGGGATGGAGAGGTATGTGTTTAAACAGATAACACACAGTACAACCCACCCACACTGAAGTAGGCCAATCCATACTGTACCTCCCACCCATCCCCTCTGGAGGGCAGTGTGCTACATTGTGTAATGCAGTAGGTTTTTCACACACATTATTCACTCAGGCTCAGCACACCTGATGCCTTCTGCAACACATACAGCAACTCACCAGAGACCTATTTTACTTTTCTTTTTTTTAAACTCTGATCTCTTTTCTTTTCAGATCATTAAGGAATCAACGACTGAACACAAAGATCTTCCTTAAAATCCAGCACATGGCTGCCTGCGCCATCTTGTCCTCAGTAACAATTTACCACAACTTTTTTCTTGTTTCCAAACCCCAAAGCTGCCCCATCAAAGTCATCACATCATTCCATTTTTATTTCTCCCCTTCATCATTACCCACAAACCAAGTGCTTCACAGTCCCACGACCACGGCATAACCATCGAATACTCCTAGACTCCCAAAAAGATCCATGTATGTTTTTTCTTGTACAGCTCCACTATTAGCTTGCATATGGAATGTAGGCCAGTCATCTTACTGGTACCCTGTTTGTTGTTTTAACTTCCAGTGACAGACCAGATTGTTAGCGTTTTGGAATAGTTGCCATAGAAGAGGCCTTGAAACGTAGTGAATGTGTTCAGCTAACATCCAGTGGAGGGGGGGGGGGGGGGGAGGCTGACGTTGCGTGGTTATCGTGCATGTGAAGCGTGGCGAGGAAACGACAGGAGGTAGTCGGGGTTAGCGGTAAAGTCAGGATGGGATTCAGACGGGGAAGACAGCGTGTGTGTGTATGTGACGGTACTTTGGGGCGAAACCACAGGTGAAAGTGAGCTGATTTTTGTTGTTGTTTTTTTTTTTTTTTACCCTCCTCCGGTGCTATTTCATGTTTCATCCCTCTGTCGCCGCAGCTCCATCGCTCCACCTCCACCCTCCCTCATCTTCTTCTCTGGGAAAACGCCGTTCCCTGCGCGTCCAGCCGGTGGCGTCCTCCCGCTTGAACGCGTCATGATATATATCAGACGAACATCGTCTTTTGACACCAGGACGGCGTCAGAGCGTGCCCACTTAAGTATAGCAGAGGTGACAGCGGGGCCGAGCCGGGCCAGGGGGGGGAAAGCTGGGAAGCAACGACTTGACCTTTAACCTCCAACCATCCAGTTAAAGCGATGCCCCCCCCCACCACCACCTCCGTCACCTCCCTCCACGGGCCAATTTGTGGAGTGTTGGAGTGATAGTGCAGAGACACAGAGACAGAGGAGGGTGTTTGTGGAGATAACACGGTGCTAGGGCAGCTGCCGGGGGGTGAGACGTGGCTGTCCGCTGAAACCCTTTTATTTTACTTTGAAGGGAGGATAGAAAGGAGGTTGGAAGGACGGATGTCACAGCACTAACTCTGTAATCCATGCCCCCCCCCCCCCCCGCCCCGCCCACCCACCCCCACCCCTCTCTCTTCCCTCGGTGGAAGCCCCGCTGACTGAAACACACTGACAGGCCCGGCCGCTAATGAGAGTGGTGCTGTGTTCGCCGCCGAGGACAAACTGTGATCGCGTTCCCATGTGCTTTCCACCCACCCAAACCCCCCCCATTCTCCTCCTGTTCCTCTCAATAACATCCAACCCTCTCTCGATATTCGCTCTGTTTTGTATTTTGTCTTGTCTTTGTCTTTTGTTTGTTTTTTTTGTCTTCTGTCGGTTCTAGATATGATTTCTGACTGCTGAGTCTTGTAGCAGGACGCGGCTGAAACGCGCTTTTTTTTTTTTGTTCGAAGAAAACCCTGCATGAGCTGTGAATATAACCTTAGTTTTGATCGACGCTATAGGCCTCCACTATGACAAAATGTTAACATCAATAAAACATTTCCTTTGTTAGAAATGATGCCTCCTTGTGTTTTCTCTTCCTAAACGTCTTAGCTGGTTTTTCCATTTGCGTTTCATGAAGGATAAAGTAAAGATCAAAATACGCGTAGTAGTGTTATTTTGCCTCTGATTCAATATTGGCACATCGCCTACATCAGCATACATCCAACTGAACTGAGTGTTATATAGAGTGACAGTCAACCTCTATGTCACTTTAACTTCAGGGTATTACAGTGTTGACAGCAGCAGACACTGTTCGTCATAACTGATCGTCTCTGCCCGTCGGCCAGGCCGTAGCGCTGAGCAGATGGGTTCACCTCCTGTAATATCGCTGCCCGCTCTGAGTATTATGTCCGGGCAGAGGAAAAATAACGACAAAAATAGTGTCGGCTCAGACGCAGACAAACAACCGCACCGGATTGACAAACACCCTAAAACCTGACCTCGAGTTCACAGAAGGAGTGTTTCCATTAACTTCGCTCCATCAGTCTTCTTGTAAGAGAGACTTAGGGGAAGATTGCACAAGTGCTCTTGGTTTTAAAGGGGCCTTATTATAGGTATTCACATTTTCCTCTATTTATATACATATATGATCAAATATGTTTAATGAAGACACTGTTAAAGTTTGCTTTGTTGGAGTGGTTAAATTTAAAGTTGTTGCATTTTCAAAAATCCATCCTTTTTTACAGGCAGTTTCAGTCTAACTCCAGTAAACGCATCACAAATAGATTTGGTCCTGATTGGCTCCCTCACTAATGAATCACTGAAATCCGTCCAATCAGGCCAGTTTGCCTGCAAAGCCTCCAATCAACAGGTTTACCTCATTTAAATGAGAGGAGCTGCTGTTGTCGGCCAATCAGGGTCTAGTACTGAGACTGTTCTGTCAGTGAGGATTTACTCTTCATTCACACTCTATCAGATATACTGGAAACCTTCTCAACATGGCAGCAAAATCAAGTTTTGTGTCAGTCAGCAGTAAGAATACACTTATACACACCTTTATTACACTAACCATCAACATTTTGTTTAAATGAAGTTTGTTAAATTATCCATGTTTCCATGGATCTATGTTTGTCTTCCGGGTTTGATTTTCCAACAAATAGCATGTGATTGCAAAGCTGTTTAGCAGCTGACTTGGAAGTGCCAGATGTTGGACCTTACCACCAGCGCATGAACGCAGCATTAGTCTTCAGATTCAGTCAATAAAAACCCTTTTAACTAAACTACATTTATTTGCAAAGCATCATGAAGGACATTATTGTCATCCTGAGCCATAGCATATTTCAAAACAAAAACATAAAAACTGAATAATATGGGACCTTTAAAATTTTGTTGAAATTAATTTCTCATCAGGATATCTGAACTGTCTGAGAGTTATCAGGATTATCAGCGAAGTCTGTTTTGCATTGGCAATAAAGAAAAACTGATCTCCTTTCACACATAACCTTCCACGCCTATCTAAGTAGAAATTAGATTTCAATATACTGTATAGTCTCATTTTCCTTTGGGATGACGTGTGACGTTTGCATTGAAGTGTCACTGAGTGTGTGCCTCTGAGTGTGTGTGTGTGTGTGTGTGTGTGTGTGTAAAGTACAGTATGTATCTGTTTTGCCTGGCTCTTATCTGAGGAATGGAAGGTCTCAGGTCTGTGCTGAAGGCGGCCCGGAGCTGAAGGAATTCCAGGCAGATAAAGCTCTCAGGCGGTCCGGGTGTGGGCCGTCTGACGTCTGGCTCCCAAACACTTTAACATCCAGTCCAGATCCAGAGGGACGGGACGGGGAGGGACGGGACAGGAAGGGGGCGGGAAGGTGGGGGGAAAGGTTACTGAGATGGGGCATTTCTTTTTTTTTGGGTTATTATCTGCCTGCAGCGGGTGAGAGGTGAGAACAGCTGACATGTAAGCTATAGGAAACATGAAAACACACTGTCACTCAGTTTGGTTAGGTGTCCAGAAAATGCCGACACTTGTTCATGGAACACACAGGCTCCGACTTCCAGGTAGAGCAGGTCAGGGTCGGGCCGTTCATGAAGTGAAGTGAGAATGCGTTGAATAAGTTCAAATTCAGTTCCTGGAGTGTGAATGTGAATGTCAACCCAGCTCTAAGGAAACAGAACTGGAATTGAATTGTAATGACAGGAAACAGAATGAATTCCATTAAAATCCACTTCTAAGAGTGTTTGTCTTGACTTGATTAAACATTATAATCAAACATTAGGAATCAAATAAAAGACAGTTAAACAAATCAAATATGCGTCTAATACCACTTGAAAGGTACCTTTAACATTTAATGATATTCAGTATTGATACTATATAACACTGCATGTAATCTGTGTGGTAAGAAAAACATCAAAGGTTTTTTCCAATTCCAAATCCAAATCCAAATCCAAATCCAATTCTAAATCCACTTCCTCAGTTGAATTGGAATTGCTGAGTTCATTGATGAATTTACCCAAACTCTGGTGCAGGCCTCCATTTAAAAGTGAAAATACCCATATTTGTGCTCTGATCATCATCATGATAATTTATGATGAGTTCAATGTCATTTTCTTTCACCAAAGACATTTCTCACTTCCCTAATGAAGCCTGCTGTTGCTTTTCATGGTTTCAGCAAATAACATCAACCAAAGATTCCATAAAATATTCTATTATTCCATTCTTATTTGAGGAAAACAGAAAATGAATCAATGGGATGCTGTAAAATGTGATCAACTGGTCACACACACACACACACACACAGACATTCACTGTTGTGCCCAGCGCTCCTTGTCTTTCGGGCTCTTTGTCTGCTGCCCTCTTTGGCGCGCATTCCTGTCTCACTTGGCCCTCGCACCAGAGGGTCATGGGAAGGCATGTGCGCTTGTTGGTTAATTTTAGCCCTCATTTCATCAAGCTCATTGAGACAAAGCGCAGAGCCTCCACCTCGTCCCGTCCGTCCAGCCCCGGAGCCACGTCCTCTCTGATCTTTAAACACCCTTTAGAGACCGAGCCACTAGACCGGCGAACACGTGCCGCGCTGCAAAACATCTCAACTGCAGCTCTGTTTGCTCTCAGAGCGGCATCAAGAGCGTCAATTCATTAAACCCTAAGATATGGCAAAGTCCCTGCATTTAATATGAAATGCCAACTTCCAAACCTGCTTATATCTGCAAAATTTATGGGGACAAAGTGGAACAATGACTGATGACTGACAAGATATTATTTGGTGATAAATTGTTAGATGAAGGTCAGCAAACTAGCAACTTAGAGGGAAGTGTTGGTCCTGAATGCTGCCCTGATGTGATTTTCTTTTTTAGATATGACTTCCAAAAAACTTCCTGCTGATTTTTGCTTGATCTTTGAATGAGGAAAAACTACAAGATCAGATTTGACATCACTGAGACTCAGGTTTCAACTGTAATGTTTTGGGATTATGAGGCATATTGGGAAACAGGGATATGGTCCCATCAGCCACAGAAACAGACTGAAGTGTGTGTGTCTCTCCAGCTAAACACTGAACCTGAATACATTCCCCTGCTGTTTTCTGATGAATATATGAGCGTAGGCTATGTGTGTGTGTGTGTGTGTGTGTGTGTGTGTAAGAGAGAGAGAGAGAGAGTTTCTCCAATCCAAGATGTGATTCTCCTCTCCTTATTGTGGTTCCTGTTAAGCCAAAAGTTCCTTTCTCACATTTTCCCCTCCATTTTCAGCCATCATGAGCATAATAAACAGCGGTAGTTTGACAGATAGATGCAGTGCAGTTTCATTGTTTTGCTGGGAGAAACATCAAAGCAGGAAATTGTTCAACCTCCAATCACAATCCTGTTACAGTCAACAGACCTCTCTCCTTCCTCAGGCTTCAGAGCCGTGTTTTGTTCTCCATTTTCTTAGTAGCCTTGTTTTCTCCTGTGCATTTTGTCACCTCTGTGTCTGCTTTCATGTCTCTTATCTGGCTCATCAGGATGGTACATCTTGGGACATCTTTTGTCCCACTGACAGCTGCAGTCAGTCCGTCATAATGGACAAAACCAGAGCCAGAGACAGCAGCTGCTTTAACGCACTGGAGTGCGTTAAAGCAGCTTTTTGGACAGAATGACATCTTTTGGACAGAATTACACTGGACCTGACACCACACACACTTATGTACATAACATACAGTACATACACACACACACACAGTTTCACACACGTGCACACGCATGCTCAAAACCATTTTAATGTTCCTACAGTATTCCAACAGGAATGTATAAGCTGTCTGTGGTGAGAGCATAGAGACCTTATCCTACTCTATGGTGTTTTTTATCTTCTATGCTATCACTATAATATTCCTAAAGGGGCTTATATTTTTGCTGTGAAATTCATATGTTATCTATAATTTATTGTCGGATTACTATTGTAATCTAGAAGTGTGATGGCAGCCAAAGAGAATGGGGATGCTGCTATTTTGAGCGCAGAGACTTGTGATGTGGAGTGAAGCGGCAGACTGATGCGAGAGTCTGCACTCTGTCAGAGCGTCAGACCAGAGTCAAGCCAGACACATTAGAAAACACAGAACATCTGGTCACGACTTTCACAATAAAAGCTCTTTTGTGGACCAAAATGTGTTGCAACAGTTTTGATTAATATAAAGTTCCAAAATTAAAATAAAGAATATGTTAGGAGGAATCTGTAGTAGGCTACATGAGGAAAATAACTGTCAAGTCAGCCAGAATAAAAAATGTAACTTCCGGTCATAGCTTTCAAAATAAAACCATATATTGACAAAAATGTGTTGCAGCATTTTTTAAGTAATGCAAAGCTCCAAAATGAAAAAATGAATATAGGCTATGTAAGGAAGAATAAGTAGTAGATGAATTCCCAAATGTGCTTTTCACAGCATGTATTCATTGCCATAAAGACCTGTATAAATTGCCATATATATATAGGCTATAGGGCTGCCATATATAGCTATATATAGGGCTAAATGAAGAAAGACACAATCATGAAACATACACCAGACACCTTGGAAAGTAAAATTTAATCCACAGCTGTGACACAACTGTTTCTGCAGCCAATCGAATTGGAGCGCCAGTTTGTTTTTTTTAATGCTTTTATTTTGAAGGCAAAGTTACCTTAGCTTCCGATCGTGTTTTGGCTAACTCTGGCTGACTTGACGCTGCTGTCAGTACTGTCAAACGGAGGGCGGTCGGGGGGGGAGTGGATCCAGAGAATCTGGCAAATAGGAGCTTCTTCCTCGCCGTCCTTATCGCCAGCTGTCCAAACTTCAGGGGGATTCTGGGATTATAAGACAAACAACCTGGAAGGATCCTGTGTTCTGCAGCTTCTCCTCACAACTTCTTCTGTTTTTTCCCCAAAGCAGTTTTTCTCACTCAGTAGAAGATTCCGACTTGTAGGCAACTGGTTTATGCACTGTTTATTTTTATTTTTAAAGGTTAGGCAGTGTTGCATACGCCTTCTGCAATATTCTCGTCTACTTTTTTGTTTTTTACATTGTCAGTGTGCAACATCCTGCATCTGCTATCGCCCTGGCAACCAGTCCTGCTCTCCATCCGTCTCCAGCTCTCCATCCCTCACCATCAGCGGCAGCCTTTGGGGGAAAAAAAAACCAAAACAGAACTGGTCTCACGCTCATCCTTCTCTGGAAGCAGGCCTATTTCTTAACTGGTGGCGTTTCAAAATCTCTTATCTGTGAAGTGTTTTCCAACTAGGCAAGTTCATGTGTCGGAGAAGTCTTTTCTCTCAGCACCAAAATGCCTGTGAGACGCGGTCATGTTGCGCTCCAGAACACCTACCTGGACACCATCATCAGGAAATTCGACGGGCAAAGTAAGTGCACATCAAATTTACTAAGTTATAACCATGTGACGCGGTGCCGGATCAAAAGATGAGCTCCAGATGGCGATAATCATAAGGCAAACATCCACCAATATGAACAAAAATCAATTAGTACTTTCAGAAAACCATTAATGCGTGTTTTTTCCCCTCCTATCCTCATATAACTTAAATCATTTTGATAATATTGGCTGTGATGTGTGCTACAAATGTATCTCATAAAGATTTATGCCAGCCTAAAAAAGGTTGGTAAACCATATTCTGCAAATTAAAAAGTGAGTAAAAAAGGAGATTAGGTTTACTCTCAATTATATTCCTGATTATAACTAGGGGAGTGACAGCTCATCATGATATGAGACTGGGTTTATGATATTATATTGTTATAATCAGGAGGGATAGTGAGCCCACAATAGATAAATATACAGGTTATATATCAGAAAAGTTCAAATAAAGTTATCTATATATACTATGGAACAGGGTCAAGCTAGACATGTTTCTTCCTTATTATAAGGGATACAGAGGGTAAAATCTTGTAATTTTGATTGTGTTTTTTGTTGCCCAGTTATACATAATATAGTTAGTTATATTATAGCTATAGGGTCAACCTCCTATATCATTTATTATTCAGCCCTGTGAAGCATATTGAGACTTTTTGCAGTCATGTGGCCATATATTAATACAACCCAATTAAGTTATAGCCTGTTGGTCTATTTTAGTGCGTTGAGATTTGTTTAGATTGTGTCACACAGGCTGTAGTGCATGTACATTTGGTAGGCCTACACACTTACTGTATGAATGCTTTACATTATGTTGAAATGTCTGATCGAATTTGTATCCGTCAGGTATAGTCTGATCGACCCCCCTCCTCCTCCTCCTCCTTTTATGTCCTGTGTGTTTGAGGGTTATTGCACCTGAATCTCTGTTTGTTTGCGACTGCTCACGTGATGCAGCTTCTGTTCCGTTACCTCACATGTTCCACTAAAAACTGCAAAGAAAAAGATTATTGCTTGCAGACTGAGGAAGAATAGACCTACTTTCTCCCCCGTGTGTCCACTGTGAGTGCTGATAAGACTGATGTTGTGTCTGTCTTCTTCTTCTTCTCCTCCTGCCACAGGGTTTAGTTTTATCTCACTGTGGCCAAAAGCTCATATTTTTGTGCGAGTCAGTGATTCACAGAGTCTGGGTTGGCTGTAGTTTATAAAACAACAAAAACACTGTTTGGTTTGCATGGGATCATATGCATCTAATGGGGTCTAACAAAGCAAAGCCTGCTTCTCAGTCAACAGCAGTCTCAGTAGTGCAACACCTCTCAGATCTAGGCCAATAAAGCTCGAATCTATAAGCTGTTTTGAGAAAGCATCATTATGTAACGTCCGTGCGTGCGCGGCCGCGTGCATGTGCATGACCAGGTGAGGCACGTGCCACAGCGGTGCTGCTTAGCAACGAGCGTGACGATCGGTGTTTCCGCTCTGAGCCCCAGATAATGACTTTTGGATAGGATGTGCTTTCCACCGGAGGACCTCACCCATTTACTTTGGAGAGAGGGAGGGGAGGGAGGGGAGGGGAGGGGAGGGGAGAGGGAGAGGGAGGGGAGGGGAGAGGGAGAGGGAGGGGAGGGGAGGGGAGGGGAGAGGGAGGGGAGGGGAGAGGGAGGGGAGGGAGGGGGGGGGGTCACCTTCTCTGGACGAAGCCAAGTCCGTTCTCCCCCTCATCTGTTTAGACAGTGAGCAGTGAGAGCTGTTTAACCCAGTTCCAGTGGAGGATGATAACAGAGGCGGAGGGTTATGTATGTACTTTTCATTCAGCTCATTGAACTCTTCCATTAACAGCCTTCGAACAAAACTGTCCTGATTCGCTTTCATGTTGCACAACAATTTTCAGCTCAGCGGCTGCTGTCAGGGCCTCGCACATTACAGTCATCGATAACAGGACGCAGACAAGACGCAAGCTCGGCATTGTAAGGTTTTAACTCGGAGACACTGAGCATCAAAAATTTGACATACAGGGAGGCAAAACTGTCTGTCTTTTTAAATATTCAACCCCCAAAAGCTTATGTAAACAAGAAATTAATACCTCACGAGCATTCAAAGCGGTTAACTCAATTTTGATTAAAAGAAAAGTCGGATAATAGAATTCCAAGCTTATTAATAGTTCCTGTAAACAGATAAAGCCACCAGCTGACAGCATTTAACAACCTTTAAATAACAAGAGGGAGCTGAACCCGGCGCTGACCTCACACAGACTCTCATGTTGAAGTGTCCAGCTGCTGCTCCTCGGTCCCTTGGGGATGTTCGGCCACTAATAGCTCCATGGAAAGGTGGGCTTCATTAGTTCCACTTCAGCTGATTGTGGAGAGGAGAGAGGGAAGATTATGAAGCCATGGATCTTCCCGCTGGAGTTATGCATTATCCAAACAACAGAACTATTCTTTGCCATCCAAAATACAAGCAAGGAAGGAGCGATAACAGCTTAGTTTCTGACACTGTTTATGATGATTCCACTCCCTCCTGCCGCTATTTCCACTTGGATTTTGTCTTTTTTTTATTTGGCTCTCTCTCACATCCCTAAGCATCAGTCCCTGCTCTTTCCCTCAGACCGCAAGTTTCTGATTGCCAACGCCCAGATGAAGAACTGCGGCATCATCTACTGCAACGAAGGCTTCTGCCAGATGTTTGGCTTCACGCGGGCGGAGATCATGCAGCAGCCCTGTACCTGCCAGTTCCTGGTGGGTCCCGGCACCATGAAGAGCGCCCTGGCACAGCTGGCCCAGGCCCTGCTGGGCTCCGAGGAGCGCAAGGTGGAGATCCTCTACTACGCTAAAGAAGGTAAGACAGGAGGGGGGGGGGGGGGGGAGACAGAAGTTTAGGGAGGCAGTGATTTGGCAAGTTTTTGGGAAGTTGGCCTGTTGGTGAACTTATCTGTTAAGTGATGAGAACATAGACACCAAAATCACCCATGTGTCCTCGGTAAATCGTTCACTCTGCTTCTCCATGCTAACACTTCAGCATAAACTATGTTGAGAGACAGTAGGCGTCTGGCATTATCTCAAACATGAGAAAATGAGAACTTGTAGCAGCTCTAAAACTAAATGATAAGTAATGTTAAATGATATGTGGCTAAATCTGGCAGGTTTGTGTAGATTTGTCAAATTTACGTGAAATATGATGTAAAAAGAAAACACTGTTTTGAACTACAAGGGACTACTTTTCCTGTTTCAACAGTGAAGTGAAGGTGATGGGTGATGGGCGACTGTGTACGTCTAAAAGTCACTGGGCAGCGGATAAATACGTGGTTTCTCATGTGAAATAGTTCAAAAAATAAACCTGGCTGCATCAGCTATACTGAGTTAATGATATTGCATTTTTAATGTATAATGTATAAATCCACAAAAACATTCTGAATCATGTGATTAAAAACCACTATTAACCTTTTATTACTAAAAGGTCAGTCTTCTTACTTTGGATAATGCTTGTGAACTACTGTCACTTTAGTGTATGCTAAAGTGTTAGCATGGAGCCAATGATCTACCGGGGACACATGGATGATTTTGATGTTTCTCATGACTTAACAGGTATGTAATGGGTTTTGACAATCACCCAAAAACTGGCAGAATCTGCATTGTCTTTTAAATCACTTCTTCTTTTAAGACTTATTTCTACTGATATACTTGGTTTGTTGGTTTAACCTTAACCCCCACTCCTCACCCTATCGTCCCTTACCCTAACCAGGTCTCCTCTCACACCCCTACTTCATATTTATCTGGCTTGTGAAGCTCTTTGCAAACTTTGCTTTTAGACAAGCACAGTGCAAATGAAATGATCATTATTACCATAGATAGGAAAGCAAGAGGGGAAGGAGAGTGTTGAAGGGAGAGAGCATTGAAAGTGCCAAGAGAGAGCTGGGTGAGAGAGCGAGCTGACATAATAAGGCCAGACAGAGATCTTAACTTTTGATCCGTGTTACATGGAGTCTGGACTCTCTCTCTCTGCTCTCTCTGGTTTTGTGTAGTCAGTCAGTCACAGCGCTGCCACCAGTTGCAGACTCGCTGAACTGTGTGTCTGTGAGTTTCGCTTCCTTGGCCTCGCTCACCTGCGACCCGTTTACTCCTCCGCCCTTCCCATCACCCCCTCCTGTCCCTCTGTCACTGGCACAAAGGCGGCGAGGCAGAAACGCATGACATCGAGGAGGGAGGCAGGCAAACACACCGGGCTTGGGAGGTTTACGAACACACACCATGAACGCAAACCACAAGCACACGCATGCATGTACACATTTAGATTTACACACACATACAGGCACATGCACATACACACACCTGCCTTTTGTTACTTTGGCCATTTGGGCATGAGGCGTTCAGTCTAGAGTGCCGTTGTCATGGAAATGCGATCGGTGTGCCAGCTCAAATCCACTAAGCATCTATTTATTTTGTCTCCTGCTGCCTTACACTACACTCCCAGCCTGGATAAGGAGATAAATTCATACCCGACGTGATTTAGCCCCGCTCAGCTGTTCTCACACGCTGATACTTTTAATTGGGTTTTCTTCTTTCTTTTACCCGAAAAAATAAATCCCCTTCAGAGTTTTCTCTCAAGACTGGATGTGTGAATGTGTCTGTGAGGGTGCTGTTTGTGCGTCTGTGTGTTTGTGTATGTGTGTGTCTGTGTGTGTGTGTGTGTGTGTGTGTGTGTGTGTGCGTGTGTCTGTGTGTGTGTGTCTGAGCTACCCTACCCCCCATTTCTATTTTTAGACCACGCTGATTGCAGTTTGAAGTCGAACCTGAAGGAAAGTGTTGCTCATTTACCCTTTTTCACTTTTCACCTTTTTCACTGTGCTTCCTCCCCCTGTCTTGTTTTCTCTCTCTTTCTTTCTCTCTCTCTGTTTGTCTCTCCCTCTTCCTCTGCTTCTCTCTCTCTCTCTCTCTCTCTCTCTCTCTCTCTCTCTCTCGGTTTCACTTAAACGTGGCCTCCTAAAAGGCATGGCCTCATAAAATAGGCTCCAGTGTGAGAAACACACAGCCATGGAAAGAAACTGAAAGTCTTTACTACTGTTTAAACGCCGGGGGTTCAGAGCAGTAACAATTAGTGAGTCATGTTAACAACACAGGGGGTATAGCTCAGTGGTAGAGCATTTGACTGCAGATCAAGAGGTCCCCGGTTCAAATCCGGGTGCCCCCTCTTTTCCTATTGATGTGTTGAGTGTGTGTGTGTCTTTCTGTGTCAAAGGGACCTGCAGGCCTTGCCTAGTCGACGTGGTCCCAGTCAAAAATGAAGAAGGACTCGTCATCATGTTCATCCTCAACTTCCAGGAGCTGATTGACCCGTCACTGAAGAAATCAGGACTCAGGCAGAGAGTGGCCCAGGGCTGGATATGGGCAGGTCACTGTGAACCAGTTCATGTTTACACTACCAGTCAAACGTTTGGACACACCTGACTGAATGTACTATGTGTTTCATTCTCTTAAAGCCATTTTGATCTAAAGGCTTCTGCTTAAAGGCTTGAAATTTGTTTCTTAGACAAATATAAAATTGATGCCTATGTATGAATTTCTTTCCAAAGCCTTTGCCTTTCCATCAAGGCAAAGGGCGGCTACTTTAGAGAATCTAAAATATAAGATAGTTTTAATTTGTTTAACACTTTTTTGGTCACTGCATAATTCCATTTGTGTTATTTCATAGTTTTGATGTCTTTACTGTTATTCTAAAATGTGAAAAATAGTAAAAAATAAAGAAAAATGTGGTGTGTCCAAACTTTTGACTGGTAGTGTATGTGTTCTCTTTTATCTTGCCTATCTTATATGTTGAATGTAGGGATGGGACAATAACCATTATCACTATATATCGCGGTAAAAACCAGTAACGGTTATGACACCGCCAATAATTTGTATTACCGAGTTAAAGTGGATGCAGGCCAGTAGCACTTTATTTGAGATGCATTTGACTTCATTTGGATTTTTTTTGTGTCGTTTAAGACTATCCATACAGTTTTTATAAGCTAAACCAGCATTTTATAGTTTTGTTTAAGAAAAAAATCAAACATTTTACAGAAATATTTTACATATGTTCTACAGTCTTACATTAAAACGTGTTTAAAAAAGAGAAATGTCTTGAGATTGATGATGATAAATTAGTAATTGAAGCATGTTACACCATTATTTTTAAGGCTTTCACCTTATTAGTAATTATAGAGATAATATTGTATATCGAGATATACGACACAGGACTTGAATGTCTTTCCCTGTTTGAACCTGAGATAATCTGGTACGTGTGTGTGTGCTCTTATCACGGCTGAGCTGAACGTGTGAGTTTCCCCGCAGGTCAGAATCGCAGGCTGAAGATGAGGCTGCCAACGCTGCGCTCCATGCGGCGAGCTTCGCTTTCCAAAGATCAGTTTGAAGGAGTGGTGGTGGACTACCTGCAGGTGAGGTTTACACACACACACACACACAGTCACATAATACTGTGTATTGTATTGCATACATAGTGACATCCATGTGATAGCGAGTTCCAAATCCGTACAAGAACAGTTCCAATGACAATATCTGTACCATGTATGACATTTGTACAGGCTGAATTCTTACAAGAACCTTTATTTACACTGGTTCTGCACTGACAAAACCACAAACTGTGAGGTTTAAAAGAAAGACTGTCAGCTGCCTGAGAAACCACATCTGATAACTGTTTTTCACAAATACAAGAAGAGGGGTCTGTACTCAAAGTATTTAGAGACGAAAGACTCTTTTGCTGAGGATTTTTCACACATGAATCACCGGGCATTAAAGTTGCACTTGGCAATTTCACATGTCAGTGGCTCCAAATGGCAGTGAGAGGTAACTGTTTGAAATTTAAGGACTGATTGCTTTATACCAAAGGATACCACATGGAAGAAAGAGGCAAAAGATCTAATGCTGGTGGGTTCAGCTTTCTCTGGACAGAGCGCTCAGCTGCTTTTTAAAAGATTTGTTTGTATTTTGCTCTTTTCTCAAGTTTTGCATGGAAACAATATCCTGCCAGTAACCATAACTGACACCAGAATTTAATTTGGGCAAATAAGGCAAATCTGTGGGGTGTCACTTAGTGGGGTGGGACGCTCTTCTCTGCTGCAGCCCCACTTCATATTTCCGGCTGTGGTGTATTTTTGTGGTGCATGTAAACAGTGTATTTTAATAAAAACACTTGAACTCTGGCTGTGTCATTTCTTAAGAAACATATATACAGAGTGACTTTTTTTTTGTCCTCCCTCTGCTCTTTCGTCTGCAGCCGAACAGCGAGGAAGTCCCTCTGAAGGAGTTTCGTATCCCGTCTAAGGAGAGCTGCATGCAGTCGGAGACGGAGGCTCTGATCGAGCAGGACCTGGACCCCCCCTCCCCGCCGCCCCAGTCCTCCCCCAAGCGCCGCTCCCTGCTGACGGACCGGCTGGATCCGGGATCGGCCTTCCCTCGGGGGGCTCTGCCCCGGAGCTGCTCCCGGGACAGCGTCCGCAGCCTCCGGAGGGCCTCGTCGCTGGACGACATCGACGGCATGAGGGCCGAGTGGAGCAGCCGGCCCGGAGACCCGCGCTGCAACAGCAGTGAGTGTTGCAGGTCCTGCAGCTCCCTGATCCACCAGACATGAGGCCGAGGCAGGGACAAGATTAGAGGATACTGGGAAGGGATGACAGGGATGTTTACCTTTTAATATAATAATAATGCATTGTTATTTTAACTATTAGTATTAGTATATTTTTTATGATATCACATGATTTCTTCTTATAAGCAAAACTTTAACCTCTGGCAGCAATACGACCTTAAATCATATCTTTCTGTTTTTTATTATACCACAAATACAACATTACCCACATATCGTTTTATTTTGTTCAGATTATTGCAATTTTATAGCTTTTAAAGAATGAAAAAAATCAGCTAGAATAAAAGGAAAAGCTTTAATATTAAAGGTGCTATGTGCAGTGTTTTACATCACCGGCCTCTTTACTGCATTTTATGTGCCACTGCGTTTAGGGACGTTTTGCTTTGCGGCACAAAACAGGAACAGTTTTACTTTGTAAGTAATACACAACTTTATTCACAAATTTATTCAACTTCACATCAGCTTACCCCGTCTGAACGCATATTGGCTTTAATCAAACATGGTATCAGCTCTTATCCTTCTTCTTGCTCTTTAAAACAAACTGAGCGATGCCAGAAGGGACCAGTAGGAGCATCCTTATTGAGATAGGAAGCAAAGAGGTTTATGGGAAGTATGGTTTTAATTTTTAGACAAAATAACATGAAATTCTGCACATGGCACCTTTAAAATCCAACCTGTCTTGGTTGTAGTCGCCTTCATCAGGGCCACAGAACTGCATGCATAGTCGACAATAAATATATTCCATGACATCCAAAACCATTTTAACCAAAAAGTTTGCCTGTTCCAAACATTTTACTGTATTTTGTAAATTGCTCATAAAT
The DNA here is from genome assembly GCF_048128805.1 of Centroberyx gerrardi. NCBI lineage: Eukaryota > Metazoa > Chordata > Actinopteri > Beryciformes > Berycidae > Centroberyx > Centroberyx gerrardi. The sequence continues at coordinate 26,281,918 of NC_136003.1, forward strand.
GGTCAAATAAAAAAATCACACAATATGAAAATGATCCACAAACCTACAAGCATCCGATTACTGACAGAATCTTTACTTATCTCTGTCTGCTGCCACATCCATAACACACAGCACATCGCTCTGAGCACGTGCGGCCGCCTGATGGTTATTCCAGCAGAGACACACTAATCAATCCCTCTGCCCTATAGCTCTGCCAGTGTGTGTGTGTGTGTGTGTGTGTGAGGGGATCATGCTCTCCACTCCTTCCGTTCTGTCAAAATTGCACACTCTCCACACATCTGCCCTCCTCTTCTCTCAGGGGAAATACGTTGTGAGAAAACTGTATTTTTTTTGCAGGATACTGCTTCCAATCATACAGAGTTTCTCTGCTCCACTTCTGGAGTCTCTCCCTCACTTTCACATTTTCTTTTTCAGCCTCAGGGTTCAACATATTTGTGTCTGAGGGGGGATGCAGTGATCTGTCCTACTTCCCTTGTCAGTTGTGAGCAATAGGGAGGACAAAAAGTAACATTTTGACATTTATGTTGCCAAAATTAGAAAGATTTTTAACCTATTAGGCAAAGTTGGCCAAGTTTCTAATGTGTAACGTTTTAATTGTACTATATGTGTCTCAAAGTTTTGTCCTGACAGCTACAGTATGTGTTTGTGTCGCCTACAAATTTAGACTTGAACACATTTAGACACACTGAAATAGAATTAAGCCTACATCACGGGACAATGAAGAAACCCAGTAGTAAACAGTATTTTTTCAGAATAACTTTAATTTTCTAACATTACTTTTGATTCCATTCATGTTTATTTTTGTCCACGTTGTAATCCCGTTCTTTTATTTCCCCTGAATTGTTTTGGAGTCCTTTATTGAGTGTTCAGTATATGCTGATGAGTGCCGGTTTGTGCTGCAGATCTGAAGCCCAGCGCTCTGAACTCCACGTCGGACTCGGACCTGATGAGGCACCGGGCCATCAGCCGCATCCCCCAGGTCGCCCTCACCTTCGGCTCGGACCGGATGAGGCCTCCTTCCCCCACCGAGATCGAGATCATCGCGCCCAGCAAGATGAAAGACCGGACCCAGAACGTCACCGAGAAAGTCACTCAGGTCACGCAGGTGAGGGACGAAACGCCACGGGGGAAACTACAGGCTCCGTGTGATCTGCATGAGGGAGAGAGAGATCATCCTGTCTGTCTCTCTGTAGCTCTTACTCTTTTTTCTTGGCACTCCTTATTTTTTGTTACTTGTAGTTTTGTTGATCTAAGTACGGCTTATTCTGCTGCTGCACTCACTGTAAGAGGCTCAGGATAAGAGCAAACTATTTAACAGTATTCACGATACAGTGTTGGCCAATAACTAGCTACAGTCCTTGGAAGACAAAATGACACTTTACAAAATGTGATCACAGTTACATTTACCAAGGCTTGAAGTTACATGAGGGATGACTATGGAGTATTACTATTATTACAATTCTTAAAATGAATATCATTATCTGAAAGAGCAACTGAATCACCAACTCTCATGTTAACTCCCATTGTTGTAGATTGCATATATCTTGATAAGTTTATCATTTTTATCCTTAACAATTCTCTACCTTTATATAACGCATAAATCTCTCATTATCTTATTCTGGTATCCATACTTTTTTGCACTTTTTCATTCATACATTTTCAACTAAATATGTCCAAGTGTTACAAGTGGAATTGTAGGTTGAGTTTGTTTATATAATCCCCACATGCTGCATTCTTATTCATATCCTATTCTTCTTTGCTATATCCTCATCCTACTTCCTATTTACTACTTTCCATTGGGATCTTTAAAGTCTCATCTAATCTAATTGTGTGGCGGACCCTTGTGATCCCGCTCCCACACCACAAACAGGCCCATTGAGTGTCTATTCAGCACTCTTTCATGTGGCTGTGAAAAGGACTTAAGCTCTCAGAGGCACAATGGGGAGAATTCACCACCATTCATTTATCTATAACCTCATTACCATTTCTTGGAGCCACCAACAGTGAATGTAAACAGAGGAGAACGATACAGCTGCTTTGTTTTTGTCATGCATGCTGAGGATTTGTGTATGAAAGGTGGCAGACCCTCCACAAGATGAGTGTGAGTCGTTTTCTGGTTGTTAGTTGAAGTCAGAAGGGTATATCAAATAAATGAATACATTTTCCATGCCAAAAATCACTATCCTCTATGATACTATTAGTAGTTATTAGTATCATTATATTGTTTTCTGAAAGAGACTGCTACTGTCCTGATCTTCAATGATTAATCATTCAGAAATGTATGATTTTAAATACTGAATCCTCCTTCAGCTTCATCCTGTTTGGCAGGTATATGTGACACCTTGGTCATATTCAATAAGAAATCACAAGTAATCCAAAAAGTAGTCTCTGATTTAGTACTTTCCAATTCCACTGATCAGCGGCTGATTAGTTTCTTATGATCTTTCTCTTCATGTCTGTGATCATTCCAGATTATTCTGCCTGAGAAATAATACTGTGATAACTCTTTGATCTCCGTAGGGAAATTGGGAGGTTAAAGGTCAGGTTCAGATACAGAACAGCTGCTAGGGATTCAGTGAGTTGCTAATGGCTAATGACAAATGTAATCAGCATTGATGTCTCATGTTCTTGTCATCTTTTCACTTGATAAAATCAAAGTAGTAAGAGAGAGGCAGCTTAGTGTGAGAGGAAGATGATTAATTATGCTGAAAATGAATCAGGGGGTTGTATTTTTTGGGTAATTCAGCCTCAATCTGATACATTTTTGATTGGTTATACTACTCATTAATGGGAAAAGTAATGCTATTACCCCCCAACACTGCAGCCCACCCTGCTGTTGTCCTGTATGATGAGGGTTAAGTTGTTTGCAAGGGCGGAAGTAACTAATTACATTTATTCACATCACTGTAATTGAGTAACTTTTAGTGTACTTGTACTTAACTACATTTTAAATCACATCCATTACAGAGTACAAATTTAGCTCTCCATAATCATCAGAAATTGGATTTGTAACTTCAAACTGTGAGTAATCTGGCTTCACTTTGTGCACTTTATTTTGTAATTTCCAAATCTAACAATGTTCTCTTTTCTACATGATCTACTTTTTACTTTTACTTGACTAGATTTTTACACCAGTAGTTTTACTTTTTACTTTTACTGACGTAGATTTTTACACCCGTACTTTTACTTCTACTTAAGTAAAATATCAGCAAAGTAACAGCTCTTCTACTTGAGGATTACATTCTAGTGCTCTTTCCACCACTTGCTGTTTGGCTGTTGTTGCTGTTGATCTCGCAGCACTGGCACATCCAGATCGTTCCCTCTCCACAGAGATAGTTCAGTCAGAGCCGGAGTCTATAAATGGCGTTTTCTTCTGTCTCGCTGAAGATGTTAAATGACATCTGCAGTCACAGGGTGAAAGTGTGAAAGAAAAATCTCACCTGAGGTGCGACATCTATGGCACCACCAGCAGAAAAAACCTCTCAGCCACCTGTCATCACACCGCCGTGTCTCTGTGCACATTTTGTCACACTGTCTCCACACACACACACACACACACACACACACACACAACCAGAGCGTCATGGAAAGGCCTGCTTGGTCCAGGGCAGAGCTGGCAGGCGGAGCGGCGGGGCTCCCTCAGTGCATCATACTAACCCAGATTATGTGCGGAGCTGCCAGAGAGGTCGGACGTCCCGCTCTCCGACCGGCCCGCACCTTCTCTCATGTGCGCCTGTCTTGCCTAACTTCTGAAGGCACATCTATGCATTATAAATGGGGTCTTAAAGTTGAGTGAAGTGCTGTTACAGTGTGTGAATGGGCTGTTTTGTGACTTGATGTCTCACTTCACACCGGGAGGAAGAGCTGTATCGACCGCCGGCTTCTCTGGCTCTGGGAATATGGAGTGGGCTAACAGAGGCTTCCCTAAACTGACTCCTCTGTAATCCTGGCAGAATACCTTATTCATTATTTGTTTTCATTAATGCCATGTTCGCTTGGATAGTAAAGGAAACTTTCTCTATGTTAGCGTTACATTGGAGTGCTTGTTTTCTGCTCAGTGGGATTTGTCTTAAGGCCCTGACACACCAAACCAAAGAACCAGCGGCGACGAAGGCCGACTGTTGCGTCGCCTCACGTCGCCTGCGTCTGGTCCAAAAAGTTGCACTTGAACACACCGCAAAGACTACAGCCGACGGCCAACTAGCACGTACGTTCTGCGCCTGCGTGAGGGGAAATAACTCTCCATACCATATGTCTGATAAGAAGTTGCAAATGGCACTGGCGTTGTCAGCCCTTGGTCTTTTGGTTGTGGAAGAAGAAAGGAAGAGGCGGAGGCGAAAAATAAGGAGAAACCGCACTAAATGGTTGAAATCATGAATACTCCAGCGACAGGCTCAAGGGGCTTTCCCGAACCTGTGTCGAGAGCTGGAGATAAATGAAACCTCCGATTTTAAAAACTTCGCTCGGCTCTTTCCTGTTCAGTTCCACATGTTGAAGGAATTTATCAGTCCAATCATCAAGAGGCAAAACACGAACTACCAATCAGAGTGATCTCTCTCACCGACGGGCTCCGCCGCCGATTCAACATGCTCAATCGGCCAAAAAGACGCCGACAGGGTCCGACTAGTGCCGACGGTGCGGGACACACCGCAAAAACTAGGGACACAGACGCTTACCGACGTCAGGGCCTTTATTCTGGAAGGCTGCGTTATGTTTCTGCTAGGAAGTAGAATACAGTTTTTATCGTTATCATACTATTTCTTTTGATTTTTTTTTTTTTTTATCATTGACATTTTGTGGTTATCTACAAGATTCACGTCATTTTGGATTTTGTCTCCATCTTTGGTGCTAAGCGCTCGTTGCTGTGGTGTTTCTGCACCGCACTTCCCAAAGTTCACCTGTCAATCAAACAGTGTGTCCAGTACTGTGACGTCTTGTTCCTTGGATTTACTCTTGATGAAGTTTGAGTTTCTGTAGGTGGCGCTCTTTTTATCTGTCTGTTCATTTGTCTGCTCATGCTAACTACCCAGTTCTTCTTCTGTTTATTATAAACAATCCGGAAAAGTCAAACACATCACTTCCGCCAAAGGATTTTTCCCAGGAAAGACCTACCAGACACCGGCTGTCCCTACTGTGTTATATCAATCATCTATAGAGAGCAGCAAAATGCACATTTATTTATTTATGAAAATGTGTGGATCATTACTTTAAGTTAGCGATAAGAGTCTTTTTCTTGCTCCTGCTGTCTCATGCCTTTTGGACTTCATGTCAGTATAGATGGTAGCAGTATTGTCACTGTTCAGTGTGTGAGGGTGTATGGTAGAAGTGTGTATGTGTGCGTGTGTGTGTGTGTGTGTGATGGGGGATCACAGGCGGTGTCTGTGGCAGTGGAGGGGGTTCTGGCGAGATGTCCGTTATGAAACCGCTGGAGTGCTGGAGTGCAGCTGGAAAGGGAGGCGGTGGCGAGCGTATCGAGCGGCCCTCGGTGGCTTGACGCTGCCAGTGACCTTGGCCTCTGGGGCTAATGGAAGTAGAGGGCAGCAGAGGCCCGGCACGCTCTCTCTGTGTCTGCCAAACCAACCGACTCCCTCCCAAACCGCACCGCAGCCCCACCCCCTCCACCCCCTCCACCCCCAGCCACCTTCATATCGGTGTCATTCTGACTTCTTGTCCTTTTCCCTCTTTTTTCCCCTTGTTTTCTCTCCCCCTTGTTAATAAAGCTTGAATTGACTCACGGTGGTATCATAGCCATGAGGTCAAAGACGAGTGTCAAGCCCATCAGGTCAGGTTTTAGGTCAAACTAATCGTTATCACCGCCACAGGCAGCTGCCGGAACAAAGCAGCAGCAGCGGTGGATTTTATTTCTGCACAGAATGGAAGTTTTGTCAAGAAGCATCATATTTTTGACCTGTTATTTTCACACTTCATATGCAGCCTTTTGTTTTGGTTCCATTCCATTACACAATAAACTTCTTCGTTATCCCGCCTTTATAATTGGATTTCGATTGGCAAATTACAAAAAAGGGAAATGAAGGCTGTCATTGATCTTTGCTCGTATTGATTTGTCTGCATAACATGAAGCGCACAATGTGATTGACTGGACTGTAGCTCGTAGAAGACTGACAGCTGAAGCAGCGCCCCGACACATGGTGACTAGTGCTGTGTGTGTGTGTGTGTGTGTGTGTGTGTGTCTTTTGGGAAAGTAGAAGTGTGCTTATGTGGCGCCCCCTGGCTTTGAATGAGCTTACAGTAATATAAGAGGCTGTTTAGTAGGCTAGATACTTTTTTTAATTTGCAGGAATTTTATATTTGTTTTTGCAAGTTTGCACTGCCATTACAAGTTTCTCAGTGGTTGTGTGAGTGTGTGTAAGTGTGTCTGAATGAGAGTGTATGTGTGTGTGAATGAGTGTGTGTGTGTGTGTGTGTGTGTGTATGGTAAGTACACGGGCCTGTTTTCACAAAGTATTTCAGAGTAAGAGTGCTCATTTGGGATTTGACCAAACTCCTGTTGTTATATGCGTTTATCATTAAAAATACAACAAACAGCCCACTCAGCAAAAACGTTTAATGTATATTAATAGTATAGTATTAATAGTAATACCTCCTTAATTAATTAACAAATGTTTCATATGAGTTGGTCTTTGTCAGGTGTGTTTGAAACGATACCATAACCCATAATCCCTTTGAATATTTTAGGACTATGTTAGGACTTCATACTGAAACAGCGCCATATAAATTCAGCATGGATAAATACAAAGACTAAATACAAACATACAAACAACATAAAATACATTGACAGGATTACAACACATCAGATACAAATACAGATATCAGTATTTACATAGTAAATCCCCAGAAAAGGGCAGCAATCGAAGCCACAGACAACAGTGAAGAATAAAGAGTCGTAAAGGAAAGGTCTAATTTCATAACCTGCATTAAAACCTGTGTGTTTCTTTCTGTGTGAGGAGGTCAAAATGTTGTTTGTCACAGTAAAACTCTTTCTTGGCGCTGCAGGAATGCGGAGCAGACCTACTTTGAGTTTTTAACGGCTTGTCTAGCAGCAGGGAAAGCGGTGGATGCCCTCACACTCACAGAGCCACTGGACCATTTATTAAGCGTGTTTGAACGGACGGGGATCCCACTGCGAGGGCTGGGCTACAGGGTGCTAAGGCGGAGGGGGGCGAGCGAGGGAGGGAGAGGGAGAGAGAGAGAGAGACACAGACACACAGAGGGAAACCTTCTCCCTCTCTTAGTATTCTCCTGCTGTTTGCCCCGTCACACTCTTCAACATGAGCTTCAAACAGAAACTCCAGCCTGTGAGTACTTCAGCTCTACCGGCTCTCTCACTCTCCCTGTCCTTTTTCCAACCACCTTTTTCCCTGTTTGTTTATTCCTTTCCTCCTCTTTCTCTCTCTCTCTCTCTCTCTCTCTCTCTCTCTCTCTCTCTCTCCCTCTCTCTCTCTTCATCTCTGCCTTACCTTGCTGGACAGGTGAGCTACATCCCATCTGTTCCTGGTTGAGTTGACACCATGTCACCTTGTTGAGATATAATCATATCTATGCAATTGGACACTTGTCACATACTTGGTGTGCAGTATCTTCAGGTGTTTTTGCCCTTTTGCTTTTAACGTTTCACCTTTAGTTTCTCACAGTGGTTTGGTTTCACATGAGTCAGGCTATTTGCTGTTGTTTGTTGATTTCAAGCAGAGCTACAGGAGAATGCATCCACTGAAAAGTCAGGATTTCATGTTGACTGAAAAACTAAAACGCTGTATGAGTGGAATTACCAAGAGGAAAAGAAAATAATCACTAAATGAAATGAATTACCTGTAAAAGCTTTTGCAAATTCCGCCATTCAAGACCCATGTGGAACACCTTCATTAAAAACTGAAGTTGTAAATTGGATTTTTTTTTTTTGTACAGAAACAAAGCATAGTAGAAAACACATTGTACAATCCACAGTCATGTCTGTACTTGGAGGACATTTTGTTTTCACGCACTGCCCCTTCCTCTTCCTTTGGAGCCAGTTTAGCTACTACAGCGCCTTGTGCTTTATTACAGGAGATACATTTTGCATTCACCATCGTGATTTATATCAAAAAGTTGGCTGGTCTTCTCTAATAACGAGTAGGGAAATTGCACTGCATTTTATTTATCTATAAGGATCTACTGCTGAAGCTCTATTGTCTTTTAAATCCAGTTTCTGTGAGAACGTACAGACATTGAACTCTTCTTTCCATGGTCATAAAGTTGCAGAGAGGCGTTGCGTGCAAACTGGAGGTGACGGCTGCTCTCTGGGTCTCATTATGAAACAGAGCCGCGGACAATATCAATAACTTGAAATTTCTCGGATGAGTGAATCTTTGCTCAGCTGTGCACATGTGCATTCCCATGTTTTCTTTGTGGGTGCATGTTATTATAACACATATACACACACACACGCATGTCCACACATGCACACACAAGGGTACACACACACACACTCACACACACAGTGATCAACACCTTTTGAAGCCCCACAGATTTGTGTTATGTTAGAATAATTCAATAAGTCCTCTGTGGGTTTTCACATGCTGGTGTGTTGAAAATATTCAATCCTCTGGGCCAGTACGCTGTTTATTTGTCCCTCTGGTTGTATTAGTCCAGCATCTTTTGACACGGTGGCTTCGTTCATAGTTATGCAAACTAAAATGCAAAAGAGGTTTCTAACCGACGGAAATTTTGCCAACCGCAAGCGAGCAGATGGAAAGACAGCGATGCATTGACAGCATGGAAAGTATTTCACCATGGGGCTACTTAGTTAATGTAGATATGGATGTCAACAGCGGCGCATCAGAAGCACATCATAAACAACTGCATGCGGGAGAAGAGCACTTTGACATCAGCATTGAATAAAACACACAGAGTATTGACCTCACACCCCTCCTGCGTTAATGAAAATTAACTAAAACCGCTCCTCTGTGCATGGGGCCCGGTCGATTCCAGGGTTTATTGGGGCACTTACTCGCTCTGGCCCGCCATTAACCAGAGTACTGGCATGAGGGTCACATGGTCTATGGAAAATGGGGGGGGGGGTCACATGGTGAGGCAGAGGCAGGTGAGGCAGCAGTGGGGTGTTTAAAAGCCCAGCTAATGGTTTGAGCCACTGAAACGCCTGTGGAGAGAGAGGGGACAGAGCCAGACAGGGACTCTGCGGGGATAAGTGGGTCTGTCAGAGCGAGAGCCGCTGATTTTCCAGCCGAAAACTGTCAGAGAGTGATGCAGGAGAGGAGATGGCCGTTCCACAGGAGGCGGGTGGGGCTGCCGAGGGCGTTGAGGAGCCGAGCCTCCGGCCTCCTCTGCTGCTGCCACCAGCACCAGGTTGAGCTGGAGAACCCGGACATGGAGGCTCTCATCGTCGTACCGGTCAGTGGGATCAAACTCCTCATCACTCTGTTGACTCAGTCACTGTTAACTTACTGTTGTGCTTTGGTCTGCCTGTTGACGGTGTTAGACAAATCACTCAGAATGAGGTAGGAGGCTGTTTTGATTTGCATATTGGTCTTCATCACCATGCTGATGGTGGCTGCAGCTGCCTTTGTTCCTTTGGCAGCATTGAAAGTTGTTGTTGCATATGTGGAAGCTGACACTGTGTGGCCTGTTGGCTGTCAAGGGCTGTGACTTCTTCTCCTGCCAAAGCTTGGTGTGAATCCTTTCGGGGGAAGCTGTTGCTTACCCTTACAGGCACAGAACATTACACATTAAAGCCTGATTGGCTGTGACAAACAGCGACAACACACACACACACACAAGCATGCATATATACGGTGTGTGCGCCAGCCACTGATTAATGCTCACACATACACATTTTCCCTGGTTAAATTAACAACAGAATGAGTTTGTGAATGTGCTGGAAGAGCTAATAAGGCCATCAGCCCCAGTTCCACTGAGGTGATAGATTTGGTGGTTTGGTGAGAGCAACACTTTATTTTCTGGTGCTTGTTCTGGCTCAGCCTGCGGTACAGAGTCATATCTTTGCATGAAAAGGGAAAATGTGAAGCCTAATATAGAAAGAAAGGTGGCATGCAGTTTGTCTCAGTTTTCTTGTGTGAGACCAGATGAGATCAGGTGAACTCGGGCTGGAATTTCAAAGGTGGTGATGGAGTCAGTGGATTGCTTCTGGAAGACAAACACAGAAAACTCTTAGCCTTACTGTAGTTTCTCTGCAAACTGTACAGTGTAAAAAAGCTCTGCACATTCTGAACTATCTACTTTCAAAGTGAGAAGTTCTTCTACTTACCATAAATTCTCAGTTTTGGCTGTTAAAGTAATACACCAAGTTTAAGATTTAAGATTAGCCCGTTGGTCGACTTAAAATGGTGACAACATAGACACCAAAATCATCCATGTGTCCCCAGTAGATTGTTTGGTCTGGTGCTCCATGCTAACACTTTAGCAAACACTATGTTGAGTGATAGTAGGCGACTAGCATTATCTCGAAAGTGAGAAAATGAGAACTTATATCAAGTCTAAAGCTAAATGGTAAGTCATTTTAAATGATATCTGGCCAAATCTGGCATTTTTGTGTTGTTACAACCTGGCTCAAGGAAATAACAATGAGGGAGCCATACGCCAAAGTAAAAGTTAAAACAATGATTTATTAACTAAAACTAAGGGGTAAACAAACACAAACTACATCAAACCAAAAGAACAGAACAAAAGGTGTGCATAGGTGAGGAGGGAGAGAGACACAGACAGTCCGAGGCCTTCTTAAACCCAAGGAGTTCACCGGGCCCAGGTGCTCTCCATCAGCTCTGATGATGACTCCACCCACCAGGCTCCTGCAAGATGCAGAGCCAGGAGAGTGGGAGGGTCATCACAGTGTAGGAGATTGGTAAAATTGATATGAAATAAAAACAACGTACTGTTTTGAACTAGCAGGGACTACTTTCCACTTACATCGGAAGTGAAGGTGGTGGGTGATGGGACACAAATCAATATGCAGTAACACAGAGGATGAATGCGTACTCGCTCATCTGAAAAAGTTTCCTAAATAAACCTGGCTACAACATGTATTGAGTTAATGATATTTCATTTTCAAAATGTATGAATGAACAGGAATTTTTTATTACTAAAAGGTCACTTTTCTTACTGTGGATAATGCTAGTTGCCTACTATCACTCAACATAGTGGATGCTAAAGTGTTAGCATGCAGCACCGAACTCGATCTAGAGACACATGGATGATTTTGGTGTTTATGTTCTCATCATTTTAAGGGTAAATTGACAAACTTGGTGTATTCCTTGAACTCGGTTTGAAATTTGTGCTTTGTGCTTTGTCACTGTCACTCCATTAATAAAAACATCTTTCCCAGGTCTTGTCGCTGGGCGCTGACGTGCTGCCGGAGTACAAGCTCCAGGCCCCACGCATCCATAAATGGACCATCCTGCACTACAGCCCCTTCAAGGCGGTGTGGGACTGGCTCATCCTGCTGCTGGTCATCTACACGGCCATCTTCACGCCGTACTCTGCCGCCTTCCTTCTCAACGAGGTGGAGGAGGAGCGGAGGCGCACCTGCGGCTACACCTGCAACCCGCTGAACGTGGTGGACCTGGTGGTGGACGTCATGTTCATCGTGGACATCCTCATCAACTTCAGGACCACCTACGTCAACCACAACGACGAGGTGGTGAGCCAGCCGGGACGCATCGCGCAGCACTACTTCAAGGGCTGGTTCCTCATCGACATCGTGGCCGCCATCCCCTTCGACCTGCTCATATTCCGCTCGGGCTCGGATGAGGTGAGGAAGAGGGGGGGAGGGAGTGGATGTTGATGGTGGTAATGGGGTGGGAGGTCATTATATCTATTTGGACTAGCATGGTATAACTGCTTTTTTTTAGATTGATTTTTGCTGTATTTTGACCAAATATTTTATCAGACCTCTTGTATTTTGTAACTCAGTTGCTTAGATGCTTTAAACTTTAAAATTCAAAATCCTTCCTGTCCTTTAAATGTCTAGCAAAAGACTGATAAACCGAATAATTCACCAGTTTCAACTTTATTACACAGGCACAAAAGCTAGCTAATACCTCCTGTCACTAATATTAGTAAGTAAGCAAAACCTTTTAAAACACACAGTTTGCAACGTGCTTCACAACAAGAGGATAAAAGAAAGAAAAGACATGAAAGCCATAAAAACAACTTTAAGAGCAGACAAACCCTTTAAAGCTATCTTAAAATAACACAATCATGCACATATAAAGTAAAAAGTAAAAACATCAAGCATTTACTGTAAGTGTCACCTCCCTCCTCCAGCCCCAGACGACCACTCTGATTGGACTGCTGAAGACAGCCAGACTGCTGAGGTTGGTTCGGGTGGCCAGGAAGTTGGACCGCTACTCAGAATACGGAGCTGCCGTCCTCTTCCTCCTCATGTGCACCTTTGCCCTCATCGCTCACTGGCTGGCCTGCATCTGGTACGCCATCGGCAACGTGGAGCGCACCGGCTCCGCCCGCATCGGAGCCATGAAGATCGGCTGGCTGGACAACCTGGCCGACCAGATCGGGAAACAGTACAACGACAGCGACCCGGCGTCCGGCCCCTCCATCAAGGACAAGTACGTGACGGCTCTCTACTTCACCTTCAGCAGCCTGACCAGTGTGGGCTTCGGCAACGTTTCCCCCAACACCAACCCAGAGAAGATCTTCTCCATCTGTGTCATGCTCATTGGCTGTGAGTAGAGCACTGCGTGTGTGTGTGTGTGTGTGTGCGTAGTGTGTGTGGTAGTAGTGATATCTCTGCCCACCCTCTTCTTGAATACATGTACATTTATTGTTTTTTTGGCATCAGACATGACACTCTCCAGAATAAATCAAACACCTTTGGTTGCAAGGGAGGTATAGCTCAGAGGTTTTTGTGTATGTGTGTGTGTGTGTGTGTGTGTGTGTGTGTGTGTGTGTGTGTGTGTAAGAGAGGGACAGAATGAGAGTGTATGAAAGTGTGAGATAGGGTTCAACAGATATGGGTTTTGAAGGCCGATACCAATATTTCTGTATTGAATGATATTTTGTGACAACATCCAAACCTTCAATCCTTAAATGTTTCCATTTTCATGCTAAAAAAATACATGTATAGAGTGTTTCCACCAGAATTGCATTCTTGTCAGGGTTGAAAAGCCTCTGAAACAACATTTAGAGCATCATGGGACACTAAAACTCTCCATTGAAACCAGGACTAATTATTTTTTTAGTTGGGTTAGCAGCTCTTTAAGGCAGAGTGACCTATCTGCCCAGAGTGGTAGAGGGAACATTATTGGACAATTAAATGAATAGATAAAATGTGCAAAGAAAATCCAATTTCATTGCAGGTTTTCCAGACTGTTTTTCTGTAGCTGTGGTCAGGGAGGAACCTCCATCACATCGGAGGTCAATGACTGGCTGATATCTGATATTTAATAAAAGGTCAATATTGACCTGATATATTGGCAAACCAATATATCAAATATATCTAACCCTAGTATGAGAGAAAGTGTGTGTGTGTGTGTGTGTGTGTGCGTGTGTGAAAAACTGTCATGCTATTTAGAAAAGTTAAACATCATGACCTGAAGTTTATCCTTTAATATTATTATTATATTACTTTCATTTTGGATTTTTTAATTGTGTGCTCTGACTCATTTTGTAGTAGTTACTGTTTTATTGTTTTTTTTAAATGACAGATATATCTAATTTTGGAACCGATCTCTTCAATTCCCCTGACACACAGCATCTCTCTCCTCTGTCCCACGCAGCTCTGATGTACGCCAGTATCTTTGGGAACGTGTCAGCCATCATTCAGAGGCTGTACTCAGGCACGGCCCGCTACCACACCCAGATGTTACGGGTCAAAGAGTTCATCCGCTTCCACCAGATCCCGGGAGGCCTGAGGCAGAGGCTGGAGGAGTACTTCCAACACGCCTGGTCCTACACCAACGGCATCGACATGAACGCTGTGAGTCCTGCAGACGTTCAGAGACACGAGGAAGGATGTCCGCACACTGAATATATAAGCTCCCAAAATATTTATTAATGCAACGTTTCGACCAGCACAGTCTTCATCAGGCAAAACTTCTTCTACTTCTTCTTCTACTCCTGTAGACATTCAACCCTATACACACACACACACACACACACACAGATCGACAGGCATGCACACAAACATGGTCACAAAAACTTGTCATTACCTCCGCCAAGGAGGTTATGTTTTCGGTGCCGTTTGTCTGTTTGTTTGTCTGTTAGCAGGATTACAGAAAAACTACTGGCCCGATTTTCATGAAACTTCGTGGAAGGGTGTTTCATGGGCCAAGGAAGAACCCATTAAATTTTGGAGCGGATCCGGATCCGACTCACGAACAAGCAATAATAGCACGAACCTTGGCGGAGGTCTGCGCTCTCCGAGTGCCCTTCTAGTTTTATACAAGTGTCAAAGCTGTTGAGAAGCCATTTGAAAAAGCTTTAGAAATCAGTGTTTTGGCTCTCAGAGTTGTTTCCAACAGGGGGTATAGCTCAGTGGTAGAGCGTTTGACTGCAGATCAACAGGTCCCCAGTTCGACTCTGGGTGCCCCCTGTCCGGATCAATGTCTGTGTGTCTCTTTTGTCCACATAGCTCTAGCATGAAGCCTCAGACTAGCCATTCAGCTACAACAAAGAGTGAGAACAGGCAGCGCCCTCTCCGCACGGCTAGATGGATTTCTCTATATATGTTACCAACAAAAATTTGATCATGTGACCAATTAGCGGTCCTCCATCTATCTGTAAGTCTAATAAAATATATACTTATTTGTTGTATTATCCTCAGTATATTCTATTGTTGTAATTATTTGCTGCACTATCCTCAATACGCTCTATCTGAGTTATTCTTATCTATACCCTGTTCTTTGCCACTGCAATGACCCAGTTTTCCCACAGGGATCATTAAAGTTTCCCCTAAACTGACCTCATCAAAGCAACACTTCTATGTGTTGCAAAAATCTGGGTTTGACTCCAGAATATGATTGCTTGTCTAAATCTCCAACCCTCTATCTCTATACCCATCTGCTTCTCAAAGTGACATTTTCTGTCTACATGAGCCAGGCTTTGGGCGTCATACATGGCATTCTGCAGAAGCAATATAACATTTGTAAATCATGTGGGGGTATAGCTCAGTGGTAGAGCATTTGACTGCAGATCAAGAGGTCCCCAGTTCAACTCTGGGTGCCCCCTTTTGTCTAAATACACGCAAACTTGTGTTCACACCGAGGCGTTCACCAGGTGACCCACTTTAGCGTTGGCGATGTGCGTCACATCCTTGCTGGTAGAGCAAAGAGGAGCGAGCCTTGGGCTGCTGACAGCACAGCAACAGGAACATGACGTAGCCAGAGAGCAGAGTTAGCGGCTGCCAATTCAATCTGAGCACAGATAATCACTTGGAGCCACTGTCCTTTGTGCCCTCCTGAATCGATGGCCATCTGACACATCTCTCTCCTTCTCTCACCCCTTTCTTTTATGTCCCTTTCAAATTCACTTTGTTTTCCATGTTCTGATTACCTGTCTCCTTCAAAGCCCCGGCTCACTGCACTGCTCTCTGTTGCCCTGCAGGTGTTGAAGGGTTTCCCTGAGTGTCTGCAGGCGGACATCTGCCTCCATCTGAACCGCAGCCTGCTGCAGAACTGCAAAGCGTTTCGAGGGGCCAACAAGGGCTGCCTGCGGGCGCTGGCCATGCGCTTCAAGACCACCCACGCCCCGCCGGGTGACACCCTGGTCCACAGCGGGGACGTTCTCACCGCCCTCTACTTCATCTCCAGAGGCTCCATAGAGATCCTCAGGGACGACGTGGTGGTGGCCATACTGGGTGAGCTGCAGTACTTTCCCTCATGTCACAACTCCTCTTCTGGCACTGTTGTTGCTTGTTCTGTCACTCTCTCCTCTCTTTCCTGCAAAGCCACAGCTACACAGATCACACTGGCTGGGCATCACATCACACACACTCCTCTCTCTGGTGGTGTGTAGCCTTGCCAGAGGTGTTTGGGCACAGCTCCACTTCCATTTCACACTGCCATTGATCACCGATAGGGCCAGCACTCAGATCCAGGCTATCTCATTTCTCTTTCGATTGTGTTTGAGGGGGCCATTATTTCCTGCTTAGTAGTAGTAATGCTGAGGATCAGTGTCACTGCAATGCTGTTTTTCATTTGTTTTGATCAGATTCATCCCATCAAGCTAGGACGTTGCCAATAAACAAATCTATTTTCACTAAAACTAGGAGTGAAATGTACGATTTACACACCTGATCAACCCACTCTAAATTACTCTTTGGTCTCCCCAGGCAAGAACGATATCTTCGGTGAACCCATCAGTCTGTACGGGCGGCCGGGGAAATCCAGCGCTGACGTCAGGGCTTTGACCTACTGCGACCTGCACAAGATCCTGCGGGACGACCTGCTGGAGGTGCTGGACATGTATCCCGACTTCTCCGACTTGTTCTGGAACAACTTGGAGATCACCTTCAACCTGAGAGATGTGAGTGCCACCAGAGGGCGTCTGATCACCACCTTTTGAAGCTCTAAAATACAGATACAGTTGGGATTTTCCCCTTGCTGTTTAGACATTAGTGATTGGTGGATGTTATACATTGAATATATAAAATATCAGGAACACCGTCCCAATAGTGAGTTGTAATTTTTTTGCATAATCCATGCTTCATTTGTCTCAAGGCTTAAAAATACTTGTTTTTATGGATCTTTCCCTCATGAATTTGAATGAAGTTGATTTAAACTAAAAAAGAGATTATAGCTTTCACCTGGTTTCACCTGCTTAGTCTATCTCATCTATTAATTTGTACTTTTGTACTGTTTTACATTGCAGCCCAGTAATTATATTAAAAGTTAAAGTAAAAATCCACCCTACAACACCTTTTAACACTTAAAAAAAACAACAATGTACCTTGCATTTGTGGGTCCATTTTGTTATTTGGTGGTGTATTTTTCTCATTCCATCATCACAAAATAACTATTTGAATGTGTGTGATGAATGCATCATCACAGATTGATGATGTATAACAGTGTAAGAGTGTCTGAGGGTGGATTTGTCCTTTAAGCATGAGATCAGGTGTGTGTTATTGAATTACTGAAGCTGATGTGTATCAGGCAGATAGAATAAACCAGCCAACCCCGAGTGGGGACTCTGAGTGTGGCTACCGCCGGACGAGGCACCGGAGGAGCTCCTTGCGTCGGCGAAACCGGCCTGGTAAGTGTGAGGGTTTTGGGGTTCAGTAGGTCAAACATTTCCATGCACCCTCTGTCTGGTGTCTGATCCCTGTATTGTCGTTCCCTGGCTGTCCCGTGACTCTGTCGGTGCAGACGGTACGGACCGCGAGGACTCGTACCCCGACCAGTCCTGTCCGATGGGGAACCACCACCGGGGCACGACGGCAGGTTCCCATTGGGAGGACCTGTGCAGCAGCGCCAGTATCTGCTCCCAGTCTAGCGATGAGGAGATGAAGCCCATGGGACACAGCAAGGGGGAGCTCTATCCCCCCGGGGGCGACACCAGAGACTACCCCCCCGCAGTGGTCAGCCTGCTGCCGCCCAGCGGACCCTCGGCGGGCATGGGACCTCCTGTAGACCGTGGAGGGCCTCCCTACTCGGGTAAAGACTCCATCCACCAGTCCCACATTCGGTACCATCATTACAAACACATGTTTCATAGCCAAGCTTTGTTCAAACCCACAGAAATGTATTTTAAATTCTAGTCAAGATCCCAAGGTTTCCAAAGATACCAAATATGTCAGGCTGAATTACAGTGAAATGTGTAGAAAATGATGCACAAACATTTCGATTTTTTCCATTTGATGTAATGCTGCAGCCATAAAAAACACGGCGCCTTGGGTTTAAATATTTCACTCAATAAAAGCAGCTGTATCTTCAGTGAAGCGTTGGAACGAGCAGATACAGAATATGTGACATTGTCGTACAGCATGGGAAAATGTTTTTTTCTAACTTTGAAGCTACTTAAGAGGAAATTCACGGGGAAACTCAGGGTGCCTGGGGTTAAAGCATCAATGCTTTCATCAGTCACATCTGTATTGTCTTTATTATTGGGGTCAGAAAACATTCTCAGACATGTCAAAGCTATTACTGCTGCTAAGTGTCTTGTTTTCCGTTCATAGAAACATCAAACATCAATCTCTCCCCATCTTTCTCCAGATGGATTAAAGACATCATGTAGTTTTTGAAACTAGAGAAACTTTGACGCACTTCCAGAGGCTCTAAACACCTTTTTTACAAAAATCCGAACCCCTTTCTTGGAGAGGAGAGGCAGACCCCCCCCCACCCCCACCCCCTTTTCCTTTTTCACTAATATAAAATAAAAAATATATGTGGAATGTTTCTAGTTTTTATCTTTATCTTTCTTATCTATTTGCAGGGTAAAAAAGAGAATACATTTTTGGCGGAGAATGTTGAAATGGTCCCTAAAATCTATTAACTAAATCAATTAAAAAAAATAATTTTGTATTAGATTTGTATTGTATACGTTTGTATTACACTGTATTACATTATCTGTTGCAAACATATACAAAATACCTTCTGGACTTCTATCAATAATCCTTTGAAAAATATCTCCCCTCCCAAAAAAACTCAAACGAAAACTGAAACTAAATGAAAACTAAACTGAAACAAAACAGTTGTTAAAATAAATAAATAAATAAACTAAACTAAAACTACCAAACCCAGACTGAAAACTAACTAAAACTAAACTGAAATTGAGATAAAAATTAAAAACTATATAAAAATAAAAACTATTGAAAAATCCCAAACTATAATAACCCTGTTTAGTACACAGTGGACTGTCTCTTGCTAAAGCCCAATGCTACCTTGTCTCTCTCTTCGCATGACTTCCTTGAATAACTGAAAATGAAAGTGTTACAGAAGTCAATGGGGTCCGGGTCTCTTTCTCTTGTTCCAGCAGCAGCTCCCATCAGCATGTCCGGACTGTACGGCTTCTGGCCGGACCGCAGAGCCAGCCAGTTCTCAGACAGCCAGAGGCGCTCCTCCTCGGTCCGGGCCACCTACCACCCCCCGCCCTGCACAGAGGACCGGCCCAGCGAGCTGGAGTCCAGGCTGGAGCTGCTGCAGTCCCAGCTCAACCGGTCAGAGCCGGCCCCAGGCATAAACAGTTTATGCGCTCGTTTAGGGCCACACACGTCTGTGCTCCATCATGGGGCCTCATAATTCAAGGATTTGAATCCTCTGAGTGTATAGATCTACTGTTGCAGTGAAATCATACAGGAAAGCGAGTTCTCCAGTTATCAATATAATAATGAACAGGGATAGAAAGTAGGCTATAATATTGTTGCTGAATGATACTTATGAAACTGAATTACATTTAGGTTACCCAGGTTTGCGCTCTATACACACACATCCGTGCACACAGGCTTACAATTAACTAGCTAACCTTGCATGATATTTTTTTTTTCTCTTGATAGATTACACTGTACTGCACAAGACAGTTGTCAACAATTGTATCCCTCTGAGTAAGCTTGGAATAGTTTTCAGACTATAACAAGTTTTTAAATGCCTAATAAAAGTTTATTCCTGGGTTGCATTACTGAGATCACCTGGTTAGACCCTTTCACACCACCTGTTCTACCTTTTACCCAGCTCATTGCTTTGGTATGTAACGGGCTGTACAGTTTCATTCCATATGTGATGACTGCTGTAATGTTTAGTGTTATAGGGCCACAAATTTCTTGTTCAGGGCCACCAAAACCCTGGGGCCGGCCCTGCAACCGGTCAGTCACTTCTGTGTTTGAGCGCTGATGGTTCTAAATCTACGGAAGAGGATTAGGGCCACATGTGGAAAATGTATTTGAGTTCTGAGATTAATGTCAGAAGTCTGAGAAAAGAACTAGTTAGAACTCAGACTTCACTCTAAGAACTCTGTGATTATTTTCTGAACTCAAATACATTTTTCACATGTGGCCCTGATCCTCTTCTGCATTAATCAGTATATATGACCAGGAGAGCTATTACCACTGTTGACAGAAAAGAGGGGGCACCCGGATTTGAACCGGGGACCTCTTGATCTGCAGTCAAATGCTCTACCACTGAGCTATACCCCCTGTTAATGTGACTGTCACTGTTATCGGTGTTCTGCCTAATGGCCAATGTTAGCCTGCAGGTTAGAGCTACGTAGTCACTAGGCAAAAACTCCTCCCTCCCCCTCCTGCTCTATTTGTATTTCAGTTCCTGGAAGGAGGTTGTAAGGTGTGTGTGTGTGTGTGTGTGTGTGTGTGTGTGTGTGTGTGTGTGTGTGTGTGTGTGTGTGTGTGTGTGTGTGTGTGTGTGTGTGATGAGAGAGAGGGAGGAGAGAGGAGAGAAAGATGAATGAGAGAGATAGAGGAAGGAACAAGACAGTAAAACGTTGGGAGAAGCTCTGTATGGTTGTGTGTGCTCACTTTTATTTGCCTGTCTGCTTGTGCGTGTGTGTGTGTGTGTGTGTGTGTGTGAGTGTGAGTGTGAGAGAGAAAGAGAGCAACAGAGAAGCCTAGTGGACATTTTGAAAATAAGAAATGAGAAGAGTATCTGAAAGAACATTGAAGTATTCACTGAAACATAATGTCAAGCATAGTTAAAATCTTATCTTTTTACTGAACATGAAGGTAGTTCCCAAACTCTTTTTTTCACGGTGTCCCTCTGTCTCCTTCATCCTGCCCAGACTGGAGACCCGGATGACGGCAGACATCAATGTGATCCTGCAGCTGCTCCAGAGACAGATGGCCCCGGTGCCGCCCGCCTACAGCGTCGTGTCACCCGGCCCTCACCCGCCCCACCCGCCCCACCCCACCACCCTGTACGGCACCGGAGCACCCACCATCCACGCGGTCCCTCCCATCCCGCCGGTGCAGATCGACAGCGCCGCCTCACCGCTACAGGTGGGTTTCCAATCCAGTGTGCTGGAGTATAGAGCCAACACAACAAAAAATGTGTCACTGTCCAAATACCTATGGACTGCTTGATCTGCTTGAACAGGCCTTGATCCTCCTCTCTCTCTTCAGAGCCCAGACTCCGACTTCAAGCACAAGTCCAAGGACTCCCTGTCCAGTGGGATCCACCTCACCGTGGCGTCCGACGACACCATGTCCCTGTCCCCGGAGGCCGACCCCCCCCACCTGCCCTGTGTGGGCCTCGCCCCTCCTCAGCTGTCGTGCTCTGGGGCCCAAGCGCCTCCTGGACTGCTGTGTGGCAGCCAGCGCTTCCCCTCCCTCCCCGAGCACCTGGAAAGCTCCGCAGAGGTGCAGGAGATCCAGAGGCACGTCTCCGACCCCGTCCTGCCAGGCAGCTAGAACCCCCTACCCCCCCTCCCCACCACCACCACCTAAAAAACCTGGTCCTTTACAACCACAGCTCCCCCTTACAATGGATGCAGGGCAGCCATACGTACGGTCAGCCATATGTTCTCCACTTCCTTACTGCCCCGTCTCTCTAAAACCCCCCCCTGTCCTGTAAAGATGCTGCTGCAGAGCGTGGGCCGCCTCGCCTTCCGCGTCACTGAGGGTCCAGCGGAGCGCCTCTTGTTTCTTACGAACAGACTCACAGCGTCCCTTGCAGGCTGCCGTAGTTCTGTGCTCCAGCGTCACCTCGCTCTCCAGGTCCTGTGCAACGAAGAGATTAATCCCGCCCGACTGGAAGGAACAGTTCTGAAAAACGAGTTGACAATAAGCACACATACATATACACGCGCCATGCAGTCCCCCGGATCTTAAAGCTACGCGAACTGCGCCCAGTTCCGAGGTGAAACGTCGAGGGACGGCTCCACCACGCTCCTGTCACGAGTGAAGAAGTATCTACATTCACGTTGTAGAAGAATTGCACATTTAGACTCAAAAATAGAAAGATGTAATCATTTATTTGGAACTGAAATTGTTTTATTCCTAATGTTAGAGGTGTAGCGGTTACATTAAGAACCGTACATCTAGTAAATGTGATAGTTATGAGTGTACAAAATTATAGATTTCACACTGTTGTTGCTTTGGTGTAAGAGGGACAAAAATATCAAAAGGCAAATACCATAGCTGTCTGGCACACTGTGAATGATGGTGGGACAACTTTGAATGACCAGTGAAGTATAATTTTCATCTCATAATTCCTGTTCTGACGTTTTGACATGAATGGACGTCGCTCAGTAAGTATGTCCTTTGATCATGAGAAGCCATCACCATGTAAAGAACCAAGCAGAGCAGGAAGACGTCAGAGGTTCTTGTAGACTATAGCCCTTACAAAGCATTACAACTGCTTTGCTTGGTTCCCCATGTTTCTGTGTCTATATATCTGTGCTGTTACACTTAAATATGCGTCAACTATTTTTCAGATGAACGTGCGTCTGCAATGTCTGTTGACTGTGTTTAACAAAGTGGCACGGCCGCACCGTTTCATATTGAATAATGTACCTGACGCGTTTAACTAAAGGTGCCAACATTAGAGGGCTCGGTCTCCCTCATCTCAACTTACTAAGTACTTAAGGGAAACACAGTTGCGGTTGTTAAATGTCCATCTGAGTGGCAAAGTGAAGTGGATGGTAACTGTCAGTCACCTGTTGGCACGGCGACGCCCTGCCGCTCTGCCAACAGGTTTTTCACAGTTCCACCCACCAGGTGAATGTAATGCCTTTTCAAGCATTTATAATTCTGTATAAGGTTTCTTGAAGCACAAATTCCTAACTGTTATTTATCTTTTTTTAGATTAAAGATTATTTATAACACACTACAGAATCACAATGAGAATCCAAATCGCCTTTATTTGCCAAGTACACGAGGAATTTGACCTGGTTTATTGGTGCTGACACGTTACAAGACACTCACACGATACAGGAGTGACACACAAGGTGCGGGACAAAACGTAACAGGATCTCACATGTAGTGCAGATAAGATGCACTGGGTGACAGTAGACAAAACAAACACTCTACAAGTACACACTGCAAGTATGTAAGTCTACACAAAATACAACCAGCTTGATAAACAGCAAAAGATGCATGAATGACAGATGTGGAAAAAATACAGTTAAGGTGATAGAAAGCCTGAATATCTTTATCAAAATCCTTGTGCAGATTAGCAGGTCAGTCAGTCTAGGGTAGTGTGTGTGAGTGTGTGTGTGTGTGCATGTGACATTGATGGATGATGTGAAGAAGCTTTCAGTGATGAATAGATAAACTTTATTAATAGATAGATAAACTTAGAGTTAGATCTGTAGAGTTAGACCGGGACTGGCTGTGGCACACGATGCAGGAAAAAGATCCTCTGCTGGGTCTTCTTGATTAGATTGAGCGTTTCTTCATCTCTTTTGAGGGGGTTTCAGATGATTTTGCTCAGGAATTTGAACATCTCCACTGTGCTCCTAGTAGCGCTGTTGATTACCGGGGGCAGATGGGCCTGTGGGTCCTCATGGAAGTCAAACCTTGTTGCTGGCAAACCAGTTGGCTACCTCTCTCGTCGTCATCTTTGATTAGGCCCACTAAAGTGGCGTCGTTTACAAACTTGAGCAGCTTGACTGAAGCTCACTGGAGGTGCAGTCATTGGTGTAAAGGGAGGAGAGGAGAGGAGAGGGGAGAGCACACAGGCCTGTGGGTCATTATGTAGATTTCAGGGCGATTGTTGACCAAGAACACGTTGTTATTTACAGCAACCACCTGGGGAAGGAATTTCAGGGACAGAGACCTACACACACACCTATTCAAATCTAAGAGGTAACGTTTGTCTTAGAGTTTAGTTTGACCTTTGGTGGAAAAAATTAGCCTTTTCTTGCAGGTTTGAAGTGAGAATGTGACATCCTACTCTGTGTGTAGGGGGTATAGCTCAGTGGTAGAGCATTTGACTGCAGATCAAGAGGTCCCCAGTTCAAATCTGGGTGCCCCCTTTTCCCTCAAACCCTTTGTCCACATGGCTCTGACCTTCTGCTGTTTCCAAACCATTCAGCAGGACAAAAACAACAATACTGGTAGCTCACAATGTCAGGGGGGCGTAGTCTTTGGCAGCAGATCAATAGGAACTCAATTCAATGAATGTTCCCTTGTCTCTGAGGTATATGCATAATGTATAATGTTTCCACCTGGGCCTGCAGCCATTATGCCTGGAGAACACTGATTAGCTATGTGCATCATAACCTTGCTGTGACTACATCTGTGGTTGCTATTGAAGACAGAAAGTCGTGTGTTTCTAACAGCACAGGAACACAACATAATGTGGTTTATCATTAATTTTAAACCGAGCCCAACTAAATAAAATAATGCAATGACAGGTTACTTCCTAAGACATGGAGGAATACAATTTATTAGTAGAGCAAATTCAATAATACAAACTTTATGAAAAAAGCTACAACATGAACACTTGCCTTACCAATATCTTAGTTAATATATTTATATGTATGTACATTTCCCCTTGTACTGGCATGCTACAAGGTCTTGACCTTTAAGTATTGAAAACAATAGAAAGAGAGGCAGACGAAGAAGAAGACAGGGTCAAACAGCTGTTTCACTTTCCTCCCATTCCACAACTCACTTCTCACACAACAGAAGATGCAGTTTTCCCAAGCAATGTCGACTGAAAAAAGGGAGAAGAAAATCATCGGGGGGCCAAAGGCTGAACGACATTGCTCTGGTAGGTTCTGAGTCTTATTTGACAGGGCATCATCAGCCGAGCTATAACAGAAAGCCAAAACACACCATATGATGACGGACACCACTGCAGTGACAATATGAACCCCTCTCCGGTTATTTTACAATTCTCAAAGTTGCACAGGTCACAAGGGACAAAATTTTTAGCCTGGATACAATCATTTGGAGAGAGGATACTGAACACACACCCATTTGAAAATTTAACAGTTCAAAATTGCCACAGGAGTAAATAAGACTGTAATATATTGATACTTCAATCACCGTTAATATGGTATGAAAACCACAAGAAGGCTACTGAAACATTTTCCTGAATATTAGAGAGGTCATCTTCCACCGACTGATTCGTGTCAACCTTTCAACTCAAACATACCAAACACCTCTGAGCACAACATCTAAAACCTTCATGATAATCTCACGGCTGGCTGAAGTGAAAACTCACACCAAGAAGCAAGTAAAACAAAAAAAAAAAATTCTGTTCTGATTTTCACCGACGACTGCCCAGAGTTCAAAGCGCTGACGCACTTTACAGCTGCTGTGCAGATAACTGAACGCTACCTTGTAAGCAAAATAAATATGAGCATAAAATACATCTGACAGAAGTACGACGGAGTAAAGACATGGAAGAAAATGTAAACCGGGATAGTGTGGAGCGGGGTACGGGATACTCCAAAAACAGTCCAGAAAGTTCGCTCGTCGCCACATCCTCGTCTTGAAAGCAGCGGGATGACGACTACAAGATCTCACACTTGAAAATTAAGTCCAGGTCTGAAGGAACGGCCCTCTCTTCTCCATCCAAGTGTCCGTGGGTTTAGACACGCAGGATCTCCAGGCAGTTGTTGTAGCAGATGGCGATCCAGTCCGGCTGCGTGGACGCCCACTGCACGTTGTTGATCTCCCCCTCGGCGGTGTAGGCCAGGATGGGGTCCTCGATGGCCCGCGGCATCTGCTGGATGTCCCAGATCAGGGCCTGGTGGTCGTCCGCTGAGGGAGGAGGAAGACACGCAGAGCGGGTATTAAAAGAATTATTCAAGACCGGGGGAGCAGGGGATAAAGAAAACACAACTGATTAACAGCGGGGAGTTTGAGCCCACCTGCAGTGCAGATGTGACAGGAGGAGTGGGGGGCCCAGGCGATGCCGTTCACACAGGCGCGGTGGTTGTTGAGCCGGGCCACCGGCGTGCAAGGCACACGAACATCCAGGATCACCACCTAACACACAGACACATCAATTAATGCCAAAGAAGAAACACAGGGTAAACACTCAAATCAAAGATGCTGAGAAGTAGCTGGGTTTCCATCCAAGTATTTTCATGGCAATTGTGATTTATGAAATTAGAAAATATGAAATAAAACTGCAAATTTCAATACAATATCCTCAGTATTGAGAGAACGTTTTTATGCTTGCTTACACCGGAAATGTTTTTATGTGATAAATGGCAATGCAAAGGCATTTTGCAAATAAATAATAATGCAGGCTTGGCATAATCGCTCCGAAAAATGGTTTATCTCACTGCAAAACAGTTCAAAAGTGGCTTTGGGATATTTGGAAATGTTGTCTATAAATTATAAGAAGCTCAAAGAACTGAAGAATCTGATGCCAAGTGCGTTTCTTTGCTTTTGTCTTTGGACAGCATGAAATATGGCCCAAATTAGCTGAGAGGAATAAACAATTAAAATGACTTAAAACTTAAAACAACTTCAAATTTGGTTGACAGTTGGATGGAAACACAGCTCCTGACAGACTGAACTGCTACAAGGCAAACCGACCTCCATGCCGTCCATGGCCATCGTGGCCAGGTAGTTGGGGTCCTGCTTGTTCCAGCAGAGGCGGAGCAGCGGGTGGTGCTGCGGGTCTTCATAGATGATGGTGCTGTGCTCCAGGTGCCGCAGGTCAAACATGCGGACGGAACCGTCAGCTCCAACCGAGGCAAACATATCCCGACCGCCTCCCGCACGGCTGAACGCAATGTCATACACCTATACAGACACACAGAGACGACGCTGTAGAGACTCTCCAGGCTGTGCTTCCACCACACATAAGTAAACATCGCACAAGGTTCCTCTTTGCATTGATAAATCTCAGTTTTGCAAATACATAAGTTCAACAGTCATTTTTCCACTCTTTGAAGACACACACACCTCTTTGTCATGAGCAATGAGCTGGGTCTTGACGTGTCCAGACACCAGGTTGACCCGTCCCAACACCTGACCCGTCTCCAGCCCCCAGATAGTGCAGGTGGTGTCAATGCTGGAAGTGCCTGCAGAGTGAACCAACATGTTAGAAATTCAAACTTGACGCTTGCATCCCTAAAAGAACAATAACGTTAAAAAAAAAAAATCGCAGCACCAACTCCACACAACATCTCTCCTAATGTCAGACAGTGATTCTCTTACCCAGCAGATTGGGATCAACTTCATTCCAGTCAAAGGAGGTGAGAGGAGCGCAGAAGTCTGAGTTCTTGTTGTTATTCAGCAAGCACTCTAGACGTGTTTCTGTGTCGCTGACCTGACGGGTAAATTTAAAGGATTTAGTAGTGAGCTAACCTCTACCAGTAAATGTAATAAGTTAATCAAGCAGAGTTCAGCCGGCCATCAAAACAATCAACAAATTGGCGTTATCCCCACAGCATTAACAAGACTAGGTTCACATGACTGCGAAGGAGATGTCTCCTTTTCTCCCTTGGCGGTGCAGTCACAGACTATCACTGTGCCCACTGACAGGCAGGAACTGGACAACAAAATCACGTCCAGGGAAGACATATCATACCCTCCAGATGCGCAGGTAGTCCCCACTGGTGGCAAGCAGGTCTGGGTAGACTCCCTTGGTGTCTGGTATCCACATGATCTTGGTAGTGGGATAAGGGTGGTCAAATGTGTTCCTGCAGATAAACTCTGAGCTCTCCTCCTCCAGACCCACCAGCTGAACCTGTATAGAGGAACCAAAACAACCACTTATCTTTACATCAAGACTAACCAAAGGAGTGTTTACAGGGTAGTTTGATAATCATATAGTAAGTTAACAGCAGCAAGCTTGTTGTACATTTTTAATAAAGGCCCAGTGACCACAGTAGTACTTGTATGTGCTACTTGAGAATGATAACAAAGGGCACAGTCAGTCTGTGCTCCTATGCCTTGGCTCCTACGCAGGATAGCCGTGGCAAGGCAAGCTACCGTTAGCTAGCTTAGCTGCCGTTTTTAACTGATAAATGATAATATCCACACCACGCACCTTGTTGTTGTATTCCTCCACAAAGCTCCCTAGTGCCAACCGAAAGCGTTTGTCTGGGCGGACGCTCCAGTTCATTGCATACACCGTCCATGGCGCCTCGTATTTGTAGATTTCTTTTCGTTTGCCGTGGAGCGACATCCTCCTCACAGTTGTTGTCTAACCAGCTAGCAAGCTAACTATGAAATCAATAGTCTTGCAAGCAAACTACTATGAATTATTTTTAATTGCAAGAACAAACATCAACAAATGTGGCTGGAATGAGCATTCGATTAAACAAATCTTTCTTCAGACGAAGATTTCTTCACAGTTTAATTAACAAAGACTCGCATTGCTCGCTGAGATCTAAACTAGTGTCAAACAAGCCAGAATAAAAAACAACACTTCCGGTCACAATTTTCAAAATAAACCCATGGACTAACAGACGTTGACGTATTTCAGGTTATACAAATTGTTAGCATATAAATAATGAATGACTTAAGGGTGAATCTGTAGTAAATCAAAATACATTTGATGGCTTTAAAGAGTTCTAACGCTCAAATAACGTCGTATTCTTTTGCATATAATGAATTTAACGCGAATCTCATTTTTATTTTGAAAGTAAAATCGCTTAACGTCCGGCCTTATTCTGGCCAACACTAGCTGACTTGACGCATTTAACCCGCAAGCAACCTAGCTGCGCATGTGCGTATAGAGTCACTTGCCCAGTTGAGACAAATAATTGCTTCATCTGTGTTTAAAGACAAGATAACTCGCAGTTCATTCAGAATGTGAATCGGAGCAGAACACAGTTATAATCTGTATCGTTCTTAATGTCTGTCTCAATCTCAGGTCTCAGTTCAAGTTTTCCATTTCTGAACAAGCTCATTCAGCAGCTCCACCGCGATCACAAAATGTGACTAGGGGGACAAAGAAGACCACTAGTGTCGACGAAGGGTAGTGCATACAGAAAATGTCGGTAGTTAACTAAGCTATACTGACTTATACCACCAGTCTATCATACGATGCCACCCTAGCATCCTACAACACAAAACTCTAAACTGTAACGTTAAATACAAACAGAAATTTTATGAAATAAAAATTCTGTATTTCCTTTGGACCTTACTTGCGACTCGGTAGAACAAAGAATAAATGTATGTTAATATGATTACAAAATAACATATGGCCATATGTAAAAACTGTTTTTATTTCATTTTATTTAATTGTATTTTATTTTATTTTGTTTTATTTTATGTAGCTAGCCCTTCACCCCACACTGACCGGTAGTAGCTAGGAAACGGAGTGGAACCAGGACACCGCACAGATTTCTGGGTAAAACGCTGTCAAATCTTCATCACGACTCGGCTGGGGCTGGACGGTCAAGACAAGCCTAGCCAACGTCGCGTTTCATATCATACAACAGGTAAGCTGCTGGTAGAGTTGGTTTTCTTTGTCTAATTAAGATTCGTCTGTTCAAGTTGTAATGAGAAAAACGTGTGTTTTCTCTTCAGGAACATGGTTGGTTTAGCTACAAGCTGCCACGCTAGCTAGCTATCGTTAGCATGCTAAAGCCAGATTTGCAAGTAGCTAAAGTGAGTGTTGGGGGATGGGACGAGTGGTGTGAAATGATTAAGGTTGGGGTTTAATGTTACTCGTGTCATTACATGAGTCCCCACTATTAATTGTGGCTTAACTGCCAACGCATCAATGTAGCAAGTTAAATATAGCCAACTAATTTAGCCAGTTAGCGTGTGTCGTAAAGCGTCGGTCATCGGCTAAAGTTAGTTGGGCTAGCTAGCGACAACGCTCTGATGGAAAAGTCGTCGAATTCAGCCACACACAGCTCTTTAACACTGGCTCAGCCGTCTTCACGGCGCAGTAAAGTAATGCTGTATCATTATAAGGCAGTTTGTCTTGATATTTAGTAGTTTCTTATTATTCTAGTCGGAACAGCAAAATGTTGGTGCTGGTGATAACGAGTTTGAACGAGTCAGATGTGCTGAGACATGTAGTAGATGTTTGCTAACAGTTGCACAGTTGTCAGTTGAATTTCCCCTTTCTTATTTTCTTTATTCTCTAGTAAGCCTTGGTCTATAAGGGTCTGTCTCTGGGGTTTTATCACGTGAAGGCGTGCTGTGCGGGCAAGGAAGAGACTCTGGATTAGATGGTTACTGTAACATGGAGCGATGTAATTTAGGCCCTCTCATATAGAATAATTGACGACCAACAGTCAAGGGAAATGTGTGGGATTTTTCGTCTTAATCAAACATGCTGCATTGTCAACAGGGTTTTTGCCTACAATTTCTCACTTTATCTACCCTTCATGAGTTTAACACATGTACTGCAATCAAATACTCTAGTCCCAGAATGATGCAATGTAAAGGCACTCAGTTCTCATTTACGGGAGGCTGGTACAACAGCATGTTATTACACCTAACCCTGCAACATATACAAATGGGCAAATTTCTGAACTTGTTTGACCTGTTCATGTTACTTTTCCCCTTCCCTTCTGTTTGTGGGAAAACTTTTTTTTTTTTTAAATCCAGTGTTTAGTATTCTCTTTTTGCATGTTGACCTTCTGTATTTGACCTTCCCTGTCTTCTCAATCCACCCTTATTTACCTATTTACTCCTCCCATTACTTCAACTGTCTTCTGCTCTGCTGCCCCATGCTGGTGTAGGTCCCACCATGCGGAGAGTGAACCTCCTCCTGATACCCACCCTGCTCCTCCTCCTGGCCCTACCTGTGTCCAGGGGGCGCTACAATGATGACTTTGATGACGGGGAAGACCTAGCCGACTTCGATGACAATGACTTTGCCGAGTTTGAGGACATGAACGAGGATCCCGCCGCTGAGGCAGAAACCGTCCCTCCACCCAGAGCGTCACCCTCCTCACAGCCCGAGGAGGATGAAGATGAAGACGAAGCCACAGTGGAGCTGGAGGACGGACAGGATGGGTTTGACGACTCAGAGACACAGGCACGTTGTCCTGTAGTGCTGCAGTCCAACTTCTGAGCACAGTTCTCAGTTTCAGTTTGGATTCGTCATATTACTTAAGGTATTGCAATAATTTAACTAAATAGCAATGCTAATTCATTTCTCACATGTTTCTTTAGGATCAAGATATATACAGCAAATATGACCAAGAGGAGTTTGAGGGAATTGGGGACATGGAGAAGACCAGCCATTCCTTGAAGGACCCTCTCATAATCCACACGGTAAGCCTGGCTTATTGCTGAAATCCCCCCCCTAAGCTGCTATCTCACACTATCTTCTGTTAGTTGTGAATTGTACAAGCTGTGAATTTGCACCGGATTTCTGCTGGCTGCATGAGCAAAAAATACTTTCCTGTTCTACCTGTAGCATTTTTTGTAGATGTGTGTATGTGTGCCGGGTCATTTTGGTTCTGACCCAGATTCAATCTTGGGCCTGTTGCATGATATATGGGCAATTTTGTTGTAATTGCAATTGTTATTTTGGGAGTGCTGTGCTATAAGGCTAGATGATTTGTTTGGTTTTTCATTGGATTTACATTTTGCTAGCTGAAGGAGCAGTTTTGCTGCCGCAGGCATAAAACTGCGAGTGATCGCGACTATCGGAGCCAACAACAATTATTTTGTTTGATCGTTATCATTGTTTTGTTTTCACCTTAAGAATTTTCCTAGTCCCTATTAACTTTCAAATAAAAGCCAATATATTTGCAAATTAGTCAAAGTTTATATCCTCCTGCCCACTGTCATTCCTACAGACACTGTTTCGGTTGTGTTGTTTTTATTCCAAAGATAAAGTTTTACAGCATGGTGTTTTATTTCCTTTGTACATTAGGTTATTAGATTGCTGTGTATGCAGACATCAGCTGTAACGCTGTGCAGTCTGTTGGTGTCTTCCGAAGTGGATTAAAAGTCCGGCCTTTCTAGTGTGCACACACAAACCTTTGAAAGTTTACAGATGCTCTTTTCCCTTGGTCCGACATTATCGTTGCAGTGTAGCTCAGTGAGCAACATGGATCTCATTGCAAAGCCACATATGACTTCACTGATCAGCACATTGTTTATTTTTAAGTGTGTGACCTATTTATTTATTTCATGTGCTTAGTTTATTACTCACTTTCCTTAAGGAAAAACTAAAATTAAATTGTTAATACAATTATTAGTGAGATGGTAATCGTCATAACAGAATTTCCTGATCGCACTCAACCACCACAGCTAAATGGATGCAAAAGAAATGCAGATTATTCCACTGTTTGGTAGCTGCTGAGGAATTTTGCTGCTCAAGTAGCATTCAGCATCCACTGCCTGTTTTCATCCTAAATCAAAATCACCTAGACTAGAGCATATTGAGACTGATAACCGTTGCCATGGTGATGACAGCCTGCTGTTTCTCTGCAGGTTCCTGCACATTTGCAGAACAGTTGGGAGAGTTACTACATGGAGATCCTGATGGTGACTGGTCTGCTGGCCTACATCATGAACTACATCATCGGCAAGAACAAGAACAGCCGCCTGGCTCAGGCCTGGTTCAACTCCCACAGAGAGCTTCTAGAGAGCAACTTTGCACTAGTGGGTAAGTACTCACAGCTCCGGCTTCTCTTTCCTCATTATATAACAACAGTAATGTGCTACTACTGTATGTGCTTGTGCTTTGTCCCTGGTAATGGCCAAATTGGTGATAGTACGAAAAAAGGACGGTTGAGTCACTATGAAGCAAATCTTTTGTTGGCTCTCCTTGTCATTAACTTGTCTGTATCATATCAGGTGACGATGGCACCAGTAAAGAGGCAGTGAGCACTGGGAAGCTGAACCAGGAAAATGAACACATCTACAACCTGTGGTGCTCCGGGCGTGTGTGCTGTGAAGGCATGCTTATCCAGCTCAAGGTGTGGGAGTTGAGTTATGTTATGTAGGTGTGTGTTGGTGTCAGTGTACTATGTTGGATGTACATTCATGTCATGCATCTTCTCCATTTCAGTTCCTGAAGAGGCAGGACCTGCTCAATGTTCTGGCCAGGATGATGAGGCCAGCCTGTGATCAAGTGGTAGGTACCAGTGAAGCAGCAATTAAATCAGTCAGTTAGGTGAAAAGGAAATTGCAGATTAATGGGCTGCAATAGTGGGCTTAGTGGGTTCTAAAAACAGTGTTGCAGTCCAGTTTATTTTCTAACCAACAACATGTGTCCATCTGTCTGTCTGTAGCAAATCAAAGTGACTCTAAATGATGAGGACATGGACACATTTGTGTTTGCTGTGGGCACCAAGAAGGCCATGGCCAGGCTTCAGAAGGAGATGCAGGACTTGGTAAATATCCTACACAATTTCTCAAAATCTGATTGATTAAATCTGAAGCTATGTTTGTTGCAATATTGTATTATGTTATGACACAAATACACCAGTTTGTTTGTAGTTGCTGTTCTCTCATTCTTTGAGCTGTCAGTCATAAGCGCCTGAACATGACCTTTTTTCTTAATTTTGATTCTTTCTCACTGTCCACAGAGTGAGTTCTGCAGCGACAAGCCCAAGTCTGGGGCCAAATACGGCCTCCCAGAATCCCTGGCTATTCTAACAGAGATGGGCGAAGTCACTGATGGAGTGATGGACAGCAAGGTGAGACTCGGCCTGCTACACTATCCCATGTATAGAGTTGAGACAAAAAAAACTACCGGAGAAAATCATCCTGGAGTACAGAATAGGGTTGTTATTAGGGGTTCATTATTATTAGTATTTATGTTGTTTGGCCTCTTCAATGCTGCGCTCATTCTAACATTCTGTTTTGAACTGTTTTTATCTTTTTAGATGGTACATTTTATTACCAACCATGCTGACAAGATTGAGTCCATCCATTTCTCGGACCAATTTTCTGGTCCAAAAGTTATGCAAGAGTAAGTACTGGTTACATTTTTTTTTTTTTTTTTGAACGGTGTAAGTCATCTAGCTTTTTCTCACTGTGTATTGTTATTCTTATCATATATGTGGTGCTGAGTCTTACTGTCTTGTGTTTCAGGGAGGGTCAGCCCTTAAAGCTGCCTGAGACCAAGAAGACGCTGCTGTTTACATTTAATGGTGAACATTTAATTGTCTCTCCCACAAAACCTCACTTTAACCCATAACTGATTCTTTTGATTTTATCAATATATTTAATGTATACTGAACAATTTGTGTGTGTGTGTGTGTAGTGCCTGGCATGGGCAACACCTCTCCCAAAGACATGGACACTCTGCTCCCTCTCATGAACATGGTGATCTACAGCATCGACAAAGTCAAGAAGCTCCGCCTCAACAGAGAGGTGA
Source organism: Centroberyx gerrardi (assembly GCF_048128805.1). Taxonomy (NCBI): domain Eukaryota; kingdom Metazoa; phylum Chordata; class Actinopteri; order Beryciformes; family Berycidae; genus Centroberyx; species Centroberyx gerrardi. The sequence goes on from NC_136003.1 coordinate 26,316,066, forward strand.
GCAGGATCCCCACCCTCTGGTCTGATGACACCGCTCATAACTCTCTGACCACTCTACTTTTAGTTCTCTCTCTCTCTCATATAATATCTCACCAGTGTGGCTATCTGTCCCTTTATCCTCTCTGTATCCAGGGCAAACAGAAGGCTGACAGAAACCGGGCTCGCGTGGAGGAGAACTTCCTGAAGCAGACTCACGCTCAGCGCCAGGAGGCAGCCCAGACCCGCAGGGAGGAGAAGAAGAGAGCTGAGAAGGAGAGGATCATGAATGAGGAGGATCCTGAGAGACAGCGGCGTCTGGAGGTGTGAACGCTGAAACCCCAAGAGATTCAAAGAAATATGCTGTCATCTCCAACGATACACATGGGTCTAAAGCTCTTTTGGTTTTGTTGTGGTTTTCTTTTTTATAGGAAGCAGCCCAGCGCCGTGAGCAGAAGAAGATTGAGAAGAAGCAGATGAAGATGAAGCAGATCAAAGTGAAAGCCATGTGAACAGGGACGACCACTACAGGGATCGGGACACAAGCACACATGGAAGCAGTGCTCGGCTCAGACGGTTTCTACAGCTTCTCTCACTGCAGTTCGCAGCTCTGGCTCTCAGTCTCTCCAGCGCTAAACAGACGTTCCCAGTATTTGGGTGTGTCAGGCTTAGCTGTTTCTGTCCTCACCTGGTCCATTCAGCGTGGCTTAACGTTGGCTGCGAGTCAACTGTCGGTGTCAAGTGAGAGGGACTGAGGACTCTTCAGCATCAAATCTGTCGCAACAATTCATGCCAGTTTGTTTTGTTTTTTTTTCTGTTTGACTATCTTCCGCAAAAATTCATCGAAGGTCTGTTTCAAAGCCTCATAGCTCAGTGAGTTTTTTAAACTTAATCTACAGGGAAGGAGCGAACCATATGGTGGTAATAAACGGCTCACATTTTAAAAGGAATGAAAACATATGCTGTGGTTTCATTAAAAATCTGTTAGCATTAATATAATCTTAAATAATAAACGATCAAGGAAATTTTAATTTATATCTATTATGGGATTGGATTCTCACAAGCTATGTCTGTTTCTGATGAATGTCCGAGCAAACATAATAAAATGCACTGGAAACTATTGGAAAACTGTGTTTCGATGTGTTTTTAAATTGTACATTTCAAGTAATAGTGTATTTAGTTTAGTCCCCAAATTGATTCGTTAGTAGCCAACTGATGACTGCTGCATTATGTATGAAAACACACAGCAGCCTGCAGGCCGTAGCCACACAGAGGCCGGTACCCAGACTAGTGTTAGGATGTCCTGGTAGCTGTGGTTGAAAGGGTGGGAATTTATAAGGGGGGCCAAGAAGCGGGTGAGGCAAATGCTAAATTTAACTTTCCGTGTCAGCAGTCTCTATGGGGGCGGCTGGACCAGATTGGGTTACATCAGTGTGGTCGTCTTTGACCAGTTGAAGTAGAATACAATGAACCCTCATACTAATGTAGCTGTGGAGAGGCGTCAGGCTGATCTGGATAGGGAGGAGGAGGACGGCAGCTTTCACTTGACCGTTCAGATGTATTATGTTGCCTAATATAATGTCTTATAATATCCTGAAATGTGATTGTGGAGGCAAGATGTGTCAGACAGGTCAGTTTCCTAGATTGTAGCAAGAGAAAGTTAAAACTACAATACTAATAGAGACGGGACGATATGCTTATCTCAGGATACGATTCGATACGCGATATGATGTTCACGATTCAATACAACCACGATACAGTGCCATGAATAAAACTTCAGTGACAACAAAGACTGACTGTGCAGAATTATGTTTATTTCTGAGACACAGATCTTTCTATCCTAACCCTATCCTATCAATGGTATTGGCTTGCTAGAATGTAAACAATGAAAAATGTCATTACAAAGTGTAAATAATAAATTTGGGATTACTACAGCAGAATAAAATGGAGCTGATATCACGATTCATTTTTCTGCCCCACAATAGGCTACACATTGTCATATTTTTGTTCTGCAATACATTGAATTTAAAATATATAGTCCCATCCCTACCACTAGTACACCACAGTCACCTCTAGGATTCTGGATACAGCCCTTCCTGTGCAGCCTTGAAACCAGAGATGCTTATAATATCCCTGAAAATGTGAAGAGCTTGTGATGCACACTTGCACATCTGCACTGTGATTCTAATAATGGTGCACATCTGCACAGCCTGCATATGTTATGTATAGAAATATGTAATATGTAAACATGTAAAAATGCAGACATCTGTTAACCTGTTAATCTGTTAATCTGTCAATCTGTCAATCGTCACCAAGGCAAGAAATCTTTTCCTGTCTTTATTTTCAGTATGTTCATTTTATTGTATTATCTTCAATATGTTCTATTTGCTCTATTCTTAACTATATCTATATCCTTTATTCTTATCCATATCCTTTATTCTTATCTATATCCTATTATTTGCTGTGGCAACGACTCAGTTTCCCCAAGAGGGTCATTCAGGTTTCATCTTATCTGTAACTCTGGCATACCTCTGAACTTTTATTTCTGCAGGGTTTTAGTAAAATAATAAAATTAGAAGTTTAAATGACACCAGATCCACCTTCTCTGCTATGCTGCAACATTGTGTATAATAAGTGCTATTTGTTTGTGTGAGAAATACAAATACCGCAATTCTTTGACTAAGTAGACAATGCAATGGCGCTCTCTTGTGGAAGCCATTTATTCCACAAAAGAAAAACTACAACAAAACAAATGACCATCAAATTCAAAGCTACAAACAGACTTAATTTTGATGATGAGATGAGATATCTACCAATACCTGTATGTTTTTTTTTTGTTGTTTTTTTTGCTGAATCCTCTTCTCTCATTCAACTCCTTAAATTTCAGTACAGTTTAGTTTTCACACACACATTAATTGAAAGTGGATATTTTGCTCTCTTGTGCTCTTTTTGTTTAAATGAATGTTGGAGTGTAAAAATGCTTATTCATGAAGTTTCTCCTATTCATTCAATTTCATCAAAGAGGCAAAATTTATAAATTTGTATGCCTTATAAATTGATTGATGTTCCTAACAGCTACAGTGAAATATATATAATTCTTTTGTGTTGTTTTTTTGTTTGTTTTTTGAAATCTCTCCTCCATTTTCTCTGTCAGGTTTTATATTTGGAAATGATTATAAAAGAAAAAAGGCCAAAAGATCTAGTTTAATTAATGTTTTATTAGGTCTAGGAAAGATGGCAATATAGTAGAGTAGTTGAGGTCTTTAAGATTCTTGTTAGAGCAAGAATAACGTTTTTTTAAAAAAGGATTTTACCTATTACAAAGCAATAAGAGACCAAAACATATGGGCTTATAAAGCAATTTCATGCTTTGTGAGGTGGAGGAGTTGCATTTTGCAGGTGTGTAGGCTGAGTAGGCAGGAGATAGAGGGTGGATGACAGTCTTATTTTATTCTGTTTTTCTTTGTGTGTGTGTGTGTGTCTGGGTTGGTGTAATGTACTGCTTGGCTGGTGTACAGGCAAGGAAACTTTTTACCCTCATATTAAGCAAAAATGTATTGTTTTCGTAGAAACAATCAGTGAAAGAGGAAATACTGAAAGGCATACTAAAAGACTCTTGGGTCCTGCAAGGATATTAATAAACAGATAGCCCTTACATTCACATTAACAAAATCAATCTCCAAATTTTCTGAATCCTCTCCACCTACGCATCCATTTTGTTTCTCATTTCACGGCGCATAATTTAGCCTGCTTTTCTCATGGCACCCACTATTAGTGGAAATGCTTCTCTTTTGGGCTCTGTTCATGTCTTGTCTATTCCAATATAGCTGTTCACTTTCTCAACTACCCTCCTAATAATTCTGTGTCAGTTCCATACCAAAGGGCACAATTTGAATCTTTAAAAAAATACCTATTTCCAATGCCAATCATCATAAAAGTGTATTTTAACTGGTGTGTGTGGTATTTCCACACAGGTACCCTCTTGGCACAGAGCAGCCTTTAGAGGGCGCATTGATCGCCTTGACTACGATGACAGTCTATGCTTTCTCCTTAGGTTTTCATTAGCAGATTCAAACATCTTTTTCAGCAAGAAGGACTTGAAGGCACGTGAAGTTATTTATTTACTTAAAATAAATTAATATTTTTTCAAAGCATTTGCGGTGTTGTATGTCGATGTAGCGGTTCGAGTCATGTTTGATAGTAGCCGGTTTCTGCAGAAAGTGCCAATGAGGAATCGTAGACTGCATTCGCACAGACTGATGGAGAACAGGCGAGGCTTTCAGGTTGGTTACGCGATGGCCGCTCTCTCAACAATATAGGGATTTTATGTGAAAACAATGGGTTCGTCATTTTTAGAGGCGTATTATTGCATTGACTAACTACCGGAATGATAGCGGCATCGTTTTAGTTCATCAGTTTTGCTCAAGGGCAGAATCGGAGATGCCCGTTTTCTGTTACGGACTCTGTGTTTTTCTTGTTCGTCTCCTAGGCCTGGCGTTAGCTGCCTACACTTTAGCGGCGGGTTGCTAGTACTTTCGGATGAGCGGGCAATATGTCCAGAAGAGGCGGGTGCGGGTTTTAGGCTAACCGGAGGCAAAATAAGTCCGTTGAACGTCAAAGAGAGGTGCATACCACGGACGTCACCAACAAGATGATAACACTGTCGGCAGAGGTTAAAAAAGATTAGAGTTTGACTCCTAACTTGATATGCTTGCTAGTTAGCAGTGCGCGCTAGCTAATGGTAGCGTTAACTTGCCCTAGCATAACCGAGGAGGGATAACTGAATTAACGTTAGCGAACTAACGTGTGAACTAACGTTAGGTTGTTTGACGGAATAATTGGGAGCCCGAGTTAACGTGTGTATAATGTGAACCATGTCTTGACGCTATTATCCGTTTCTTTGCATTTTGTTGGTGTTTGTTAGCTTTAGCTATCATTAGGCTGCTAGCTGAACTCACTGGTTAGTGACGTAACGGTGGTCATTGTTTTGACAGCAGGCAGCATCTTGGCCGAGTGTGAAAATGTCTTGATAATTATCGCTCATATTTCTTTATTTTTATTCCTCTGTGTTAGAAACTGAATAGTCATAGACAGTGGTCGAAGAAAGTAAATGTTTGGCTAATTTGTGTGACGCAGCTGATGGTAATGTTACCATGCAAGGCACATACTACGAACGGACATGCATGTTTTGTCTGTAGGAAGAGTATCATTTCAAAACAATTAAGATGCAGTTAACAATGTTATAACTCAGCTGTTTAGCCAGTGTTATTCTGGTGCTGTGTTTTTGCTCCCAAACATTATCTGCTGCACTGCATCTAAAATCATGCATTTCCTCTCCCAGTTGTAGGATGGATCCAGACAGTGGGGCAGAAACACAAAGAGCTCTCAGTTTGCAGTGGAAAAGCTACAAGCTCGTCCAGGACCCAGCTATTCGGCGGGTCACACAGAAAATATACAGATATGATGGAGTGCATTTCAGTGTGCCAGTGAGTTGGTGTTTACTTTTCCCCCCCGAATCTATATTTGTGTGTGTTTGTGCCCAAAATGAGGAATTTGTGACTCCAACCTGTTTGTTTTTTCCAGGACTCTGGGTTTCCTCCCGTGGGAGATCTGCGGGACCCCAGACCTCGGAGAATATGGTCCAGATACACAGAGTTGTCCCTGCCAGTGCCCAAGTTTAAGGTGAGAATAACTACTTTGCTTTTATTTCACACGTCTCCAGCATCGTCATCTCTTGTAATGACTCTTGATTCCTTTTTTCTTGACAGCTTGATGAATTCTACGTGGGTCCCATACCCCTCAAGGAGGTGACCTTTGCTAGACTCAATGACAACATCAAGGAGCCCTTCTTGGCAGAAATGTGCGCCAAGTTCGGTGAGGTGGAGGAGATGGAGATCCTGTTCCACCCCAAGACCAGGAAGCACTTGGGCCTGGCCAGGGTGCTGTTCACCAGCACCAGAGGAGCGAAGGACACAGTCAAACACCTGCACAACACCTCGGTCATGGGCAACATCATTCATGCTCAACTCGATATCAAAGGTAAGATAACGCCTTATCTGTGGCTTCTTGAAAGATTGAGCTGGTTCTGGTTTGCAAATTATCACAGTGATGCTGCAGACACAACGTTTGTACAGTGACATGTAATTACACATGAAGAACATATGTAATAAAACTTTCAATTCATTGAAAGAAATGTGATTTATCTGCGTTTTGCATTGATACTACTGTGCCTTTGAGATAGATTTTGATAATAATTATTCTATTTTCACAAATATGCGAGTAAAACCTTGCAGTATTTTTATTGTGTTTCAATGTAGCCTTTTTGCTGGGCATATCTTTAGTACCACAGGTAATTGTCCACAATGATTTTATCTTTTATTTATTAACAGTACTTCTTAGCTGGTTTACCGATGGTTCAAGAAATTGAAGAAAGCACGGCAGATTGTCATGCAATAGTAGTTCTAAACGCCTACATTTAGTTCAAGGGCAGGCAAATGTGCAGCAAGCATGGAAGTATTTATTTTTAACAAATAGAAGTTGCAATGCAATTCCATTTAGTGGCTTTCAAAGCACTTTATCTCCAAGTTGAAAGGTGATGTTTTGTATTTAGTTTGTCTTATCACTTTTCTCCAGCAGCTTGCCAGTAGTCGTGCTAGAAATAACAGTTAGATGTCTTGTAACGTTGTCTAAGATTCTTGCATGGTGGACATTGACCTTCAACTTCCAGTTCAGACCCTGGATCATACATGTAGGGCTCTGTGTTCTCTCACTAGTTTAGGTTTAGGTACTAGGTTTAATTTGCTGCTCAGGTGTCAATCAAACTTACACAGAGATGGGCACCATGGACACATGACATATGGGTACATAAAAATAAGACAACAGCAAAGAAGATTTGAGCATATTAATTGGGCAATACAGGCACATCTGCCATAGTGCACATTGAATTACATCCAACTGAGTTTGACTTGAATGATACAGATGATGTTAAAACCTAATAGTAAGAGCATGTAGAGGTCATCTATGCCTTATGTTCACAGTGACTGTTAATATACATTTCACAAGCTGTCCCTGTATTTATTTTTCTGTGCCTTTGTTTCGTTCCAGGCCAGCAGAGGCAAAAGTATTACGACCTGATAGTAAGCGGCTCCTACACTCCTCAGACTGTCCCCCTCGGAGGCAAGGCTCTGACAGAGCGGCTCCAGCCTCAGGCCCCAACACAGCCTGACACGGTACAGTCGCAGCATAATCATCACTGCAATTATTTAATGATCAGCATCTCAAATTTACTATGTGAATGAGTATTGAAAAGCATTTGAGCAGCAATATTTACAATCTTGACAATATTATTGAATGGTCATCGCCTTCTCTAATTGATCTCTAATTAATCAAATCAAGTTTAGTTATGGAGCACTTTTAACAAACATGATTGTCGGACACAATTAATTTATGATTTATTTCCCCTCACAGTCGTCAGATATCAGACGGAGGCTCTCCACTGACCTTGCGGCTTTGGCTGCGGGGGTGCAGGCCCTCACACCGGGGAGCGTCACCCCTTGCTCTGCGGAAACGGGCTACAGTGAACAGCGCCTGGACACACCCCCCTCCTCCATGGCAGGACCCTACACCCCAGGCTCCTCTGCCTCCTCCCAGGGCAGTGGGACACCCTACACCTCCAGATCTGGGACTCCTTTCTCACAAGACTCGGGCTACACCGGCGGCAGGTTAGTTGTTTGATATTTAAACCCAGCACATTCAAAACTCTGATTTTACCACGGCGCTATTGCCACAGCTTCATCGTTGTCAAGAGGCAAATTCAGGTCTTTGAGTCAGAGATGAGTACCTTCACTTCTCCATACCTGTACATGGTCAAACTGCATCACAGTTTACAAAATTTTAGCAAATCATTTCACATATCATGTCTGTTCTTTATTGAGCGGTGTCAAATTAATAAAAGGAATTAAACATTATGTTATTATCAAAATGTAACTGTGGATTTTGTAGCTGTGGATTTTTACACAACTCCCATAATCCTTTTCTTGTATTCAAATGAAATTCACATGCCGTCACACAACGCGAGAAATGGTTCTTTGTTGCAATTAGTTTGCAGTTTGCACGGCTACAATACAGTTATGTAATATAAGATATGTTTACTAATGTTAACTAGCAAACCTAGTAGCTTGACATTACTGTATTCTCCATAGAGAGAAGAGGCAGCTGATTAACTACTGTACAGAATCTCTGCTTGGTATAGTTTTCATGAATGTTGGTAATGTATAAATCTAAAAAACTACGTAGTAATTTTGAACACTATCTCATTTCTGTTTTTCAGACATACTGGCTACAACACCGGTGCTTTGGGCAGTGGCTACCCTCCCCAGGACATGCTACCCTCCTCCTCGTCCTCTTCTGCTGTCTCGTCCTCGGTTGGGGGATACAAAGTCTCCCGCTACTCTGAGGATCCACAGGAACCTTCAGTGTACCATCGAGGTCGCCCTATGTACCCCCCCACTGCCTCGTACCGTCCCAATGAGCCACCGTGCTACCCAACGTACCCCAACGCCGGAGGGCCCGGGCCACACATGGCGCACCACTCTGCAATGCCTCCGCCACCCCCTGCCGCCCAATACGATCAGCCCCCGCTATCAGACAGGGAGCGGGATAGGGAAAGGGACCGTGACCGGGACAGAGACTCGGCGGGGCGCTACGGGGCCGGTGGCATCGGCTCCAGGAGGTCGTCTTACCACCACCAGCAGGAAACAAACTCTTCCTCAAAGTACCATTCCCATCACTCCCACCACCATTCAGATCGCAGGGACGACAGGGGCTACCGGCGGGACAGCCTGGGCTCCCGATCCGGCGACCACGGCCACCAGCGACACCGCAACCACCACCACTCTCACAACCACCACAGCGGCGGGGGCGGCAGTAGCAGCCGCAGACGGAGCAGCCATGACAGGGACAGAGATAGAGACCGAGACAGAGATAGAGACAGAGACAGCGACTACTCCAACAGCTCTGACCCCAGATACAATTCCAACTCCTACCGCTCCTCCTCCAACAGCATGTCTCCTCCCCCTTCGTCTTACTCCGCTTACTCCTCCGCTAAAGAGCCTGCCGCAGCCCCTCCTCACGAACCACCCGCTTCCTCTCGTCTCGGGGGCGCCGGCCTCGGGGAGAGGGGCTCTCTGTCTGGGGCAGGGGCTGACAAGGACTACCATGCGGCTCACCACAGCGCTCTGCCGCCACCTCCCCCACCGCCGCCTCCCCTCCCACCGGCCTCTGTCATAGCGGCGGCTGTAGCCGAGACACTCGGAACACTGGACTTTGGCCAGGACAGTCCGGCCCGTGAGGAGCAGTGGACCAAGCCCAAACGCCGTCCCAGCACCCCACCCGTCCCACCAAAAACACCCCCACCCTCCTCCCCGCCCCACTCCTCCATCGCCTCCTCCTCTACCTCTCCTTCCTCCACGTCCCTACCCCACCATCTCCCCTCCTCTTCCAGCTCCCCCCCGCCCCCTCAGCGGGACTCCTCCTCCCCGGAGCCAGATTCCACCAATGAGAGCCTGCCGTTTGTCTACCACAGCAGCAGCCTCGACTCTCGTATCGAGATGCTCCTAAAGGAACAGAAAGCTAAATTCTCTTTCCTCGCTTCGGATGAGGAGGACGAGGAGGATAGGAAAGAGGAGCGGCAGAGGGGCACAGGCGGGGATGGAGCAGAGCGAGTAGGAGGGTTAGGAGACGCAGCAGGGGAGCACATGGGTGGTAATCAGATGGGTGATGATGGGGAAAAGGACCACAGGAGGAAAGGGGAAAGGGACAGAGATGGCCGGAGAGGGAGGAAACAGGGAAAGGGGGGAGAAGGGAGGAAGAGTCCCACTGTAATTGCAGCAGCCACACCATCTTCTTCCACCTATTCTCCCCACATCCCGGCCTCCGAGGATCCCCAGGCCCAGGCCAGCCTCCCTGGGACTGGGGCTTTGCAGGAGGAAGCTTCACAGGCTGGATCTGCTGATCTGCGGAGCAGGACAGGGGCACACACACCACCTTATAATGGGCAGAGTCAGGTAAGATCCTCAACACTCATACTTATCTAAACGTTTAAGGCTTATTTAAACGTTTAACTATTCTATGACTATTATTTGTAGAAAAAGGGCTGTCTCAGCTACATTTTGTGCTGACCAATAAAATATGTATTGACTCATTTTGTTTCTGTAAGAACTAGCTGCCACTATCAGCAAACTGTACTGATGTCTAACTCCCAAACATTTAACAGAAACTCCCACAACACAGCTGACATGCTCCATGCTCTGACCTTTTATGATCAGAGTAACAAATACTACTAACTTTTCTACTGCTACTTTATTCACTTTCATTGTTGTTATTGTTGTAAACTGCCAGCTTCCCACGCGAAACTCTGTGTCTTCTTTGTTGTGATTGGTCAGCTCATAAAAAAGCATTGCACTCCTCTAAACCAGTGGTTTTCAATGCTAGACCTCTGGACTCAGAGTACTGCTGGTTTTCTAATTGCATTCACCCTGCATCCCAGATGTAAAATAGTCCCTGATTAGATGGCTACAAAGAAAACCAGCAGGTCTCTGGGTCCAGAGGACAGGGTTTGAAACAGTTGAATTTTTCTCAACTTTAGAAATTGCTCTGCTCTGCTTAAAAAGCAGCCAGCCGGAGTCCACTTTCCCTACGCCTTGCACCCACTCCCCATTATCGTTAGTGTAAAAGGAAACTGCTCTGGCAGTATAAAAAAGTTAAATAGTATGAAAGCTGCCTAACTCTTCTCTTTTGAAAGCATGTTTATTGCTGGGACAGTGGTTCATTAAATAGAAGGATGGTGTCCTAACTCTGAGGAACCACTCACATTCTCTGTGTTTTCTTTCAGTCATCCCCTCATTCCTCTGGGGAAGACATGGAGATCTCCGACGAGGAGGAGGAGAACACCATAACGACGGTGACTACCCATCAGCCCCCAGCCTCCTCAGCTTCCTCCCCTTCTTCGTCCCAGGCTGCCCTGCCATCGCAAACTACGGACCCCTCGTCTTCACCCCCGCCCATCTCCGACTCTGCACAGCACTTTGGCACCTCCATGCACCCTCCCATACCCTCCTACCCCCCTCACTTGCCTCCTCCGCCACCCCCTGGTTACTCCCTCCAGCCCCCACCTCCTCCGGGCATCCCTCCCCTGCCCCACATGGAGCTGCACCCCGAGTATCCCCCTCCCATGGCCCACCACATGTACGACTACGCTAGCTCCATGGAGCTGATGAACCAGTACAGCGGCGGAGCTCCCATGTCCTTCCAGATGCAGACCCAGATGCTGAGTCGTCTGCACCAGCTCCGCATGTCCTCGTCCAACGGCACCGCAGCCCCCGGCGAGGCTGCACCCGCAGACTACTCCGCCTCCTACCATCTCCACTCTATGCCTCCTCCCCACACGCACCACCCCTACATGGACCAAGAGGGGAGCGGGGCGGGCGCTCACTACGACCAGGACCACCGCTACATGCCCCCCCACATGCCCTACGCCTACCCCGACCCCCACGGCACTCAGATCCCGCCCCCACCCCACCATGGCATCCCGCCTCCCCACACCGGCTGGCCCCCACACGTCCTGCCTCCACACTACCCCTCCTACATGCCCCCACCTGGCTATGGCACCATGCCGCCTGGGGACGGAGACGAGTACAGAGCTCCAGGGGAGGAGATGCCCCTGCTGGCTGACAACCCGCATGAGGCCACGGTGCAGATGGCCCTGGCCACTCTGATCCAGGAGATGAAAAACATCATGCAGAGGGACCTGAACCGCAAGATGGTGGAGAACATCGCCTTTGCAACCTTTGACGAGTGGTGGGAGAGGAAAGAGACCAAGGCCAAGGTAAAGAAGAAGAGCCACAGTGATGCTGTAGTTGTTGTCTTAGTTCGTGTTCATGCTATTCTGCTATTTTTTGGTTGAAAAAGCGTTGCTTCAACCACTTTTTGTGCTGATAGTGAAAAGTGGGTTTGTTTCCATAGCGACTAGCTGTAGTAGCTGACACTATCAGCAAAGAGTACTTAGGTACAACTCTCAAACTCTGACGAAATCTCCCACAACACAGCCACTGTGCTCCACACTGACTCTGATGACTATGATCAGATTGACAACAACTACCAACTTCTATAATTTTTCTATTTTCATTCTGGTTGTTGTTGTCGTAAACTTTCATACCCTCCTCTAAAAGGCTGAACTTTTCTCAACTTAAAGGATAAGGCCGGTGTTTTTTAATGCATTGCTTACCGTTAACAAATCCTATGAAAATCACAAAATCAGCAATGATTTTGTTTTGCCAACAAGTCTCGTCCATGTAGCTGGTGCCCAATGCAGCCTCATGTCCCAGCACCCGTAGAACTCCATTGTATTAAAAAAAACTATTAAAAACACGTCACAGAGCCACGCTGTTGCTCTGGCAGCATATTTCATCATCGCGATGCACCGGGCCAGCCGACTTTTTCCTCAAACAACTTAATAAGCCGACTGTAAACACTTTGCGATCTCAGGAAAGTAGATCCGTAGCACCGAAAATAGTCCCCGGCGTAATGAAGAATTTGTTCCCATTTGAATTTGATTTGGTAATAACTACAATAGCTTGACTTTTCGTGGTAACAGTTAGCGATTTTTAAAATTGAAACTATGTCTTTGTGAGCTGTATTTCAAGGTTTTTAGCTTACAAATGGAGCCAATGACTTCCGGGTTGACGGCTAAAAACGGTACGTGGGAAGACAGAAAGTAACGGGAGTAGAGCAAACGCATTGTTGATTTTGTTATTTTCATAGGATTTGTTGACGGTAAGCAATGCATTAAAAAACACCGGCCTTATCCTTGAGCGAAGTTCTCTGCTCTGCCTAAAACAAGGGAGGGGAGGTGTTGTTTTCCAAAGTGCTTCCATTGCCTTTGATGTGCCTTTGCCCACAGAGATGTATTTCAGCAGCAAGCAGTCATGCTGCTATCCACTATATTCATCAGTGATCCGTGTTGGATTGGAGGTTTTTGATTGATCATTATAAACTTTTCTTCCCTCAGCCTTTCCAGACGATGGTGAGGGGGGTGTCGGCCTTACGGGACGATGAGAAGAAAGAGGAAAAGGTCAACCGTCCTCGCGAGCCTCTCATGTCTCTGGTGGACTGGGCAAAGAGTGGTGGCATGGAGGGCTTTGCTTTGCATGGAGCTCTACGTCTGCCTTCCTTCAAGGTAAAAACACCACATTTTATCTTCATGTTTGACTAATGGCACGATCTATCTATTTGACACTACCAAACCACTAGTAGAACTGGATTATTTGCACCAGGAGAAATCCTGTAATTTGTAATTTTACATGCTATGCATGTAATTCCTGATGACCTGGATAGATAAAGGATCTCTATGATTTCCCTTAAATTACTGTTTACAGCCCAGACAAAAAACAATATGATCTACACCTCTGTTTATATGCGCACGCTGATGGGTCAAACAAGCATTATTTTTACTATTACCAAGAAGAGTTTTCCTATGTAGGAACAAATGCTCAACTGTATCAAGCTAGCCAGAGATAGCCAGAATAATACCAGAACTTTTTTCCACATGAGTATGACAAATGGCACTTTCAGCGGCAAGGGAAAGAGGATATCGGAGACCACAAATCATTAAAGTTTTTTAAAGTTTTGACAGGAAGTTCTATTTTTATTCTGGCTGGCTTGACACTGGTCTCCACAAGATCATGTTGATGGTTGATGCATTTGCTTCCTAAGTCAAAAATCTCTTGAAATACAGCCTTTATTGGGTTATTTCAGTTAGTAGCCTTGGTGTCTTAAGACAGTCTTACCAACATTTAAAAAAGTAACACAGTATTATGTTATGGAGAGGTAAATCTGAACTGGATTGCCCTCACCAGATGGCCTGAGTTTGCCGGAAAACAGTAGGTTTTTTTACTTTCCAGATTTAAAAAAATTGCAGACATTCCCGTATTGGTACTGGATTAAAATTGTGGACTCTTAGTCATAATCACAATGTCAGGACCCCGATAAAACCAATCCAATTTGAACAGGGCTTATGTGAACTTTGCCAAGTAAGTACTGAACTATGAAAACAATGCAGTCCTGTTAAGTTTAGTGTTGAGCCAGCACAGTAAAATGGCCTTTTGTAGAATTGGGGAGCTTGTCAAAAATAGTCAGAATGGTTGCAGTCCATTCTTGGCAGTTGCTGTCTTCCTCACTATGTATGAAAAACAATGTTGGTGTCTGATTGTTTAGGTGAAGAGGAAAGAACCTCAGGAGCTTGAAGAGGGAGACATGAAAAGGCCGCGACCCTCAACCCCGCCAGACGAGGATGACGAAGGTTTGCCGAGCTGATGATTATATTTTATGAGGAGGGGGTGTTAATAGGCCTGGCCCATGTGTCTCTTAACAATCCCTTGTCTTGTCTCCAGCTGCTGATGGGAGACGGCCAGAGGCAGACAGACACGGAGCAGAAAGGGACAACAAGAGGAGGAAAAAGAAGCCGAGAAGTCGTAAACCTTGGGAGCTGGACAGCGAGGGAGAGGAAACCTCTGATGGCTCCTCCTCTGAAAAGGTGTGTGTGCTCGCATATTTGTGACCGTGTGTGTTTTTCCTGCCCCAGAAATGGGCTTAGGTGGTGACTGACAAGTGAAGTCCATTTTGAAATTTCCAAAAGTGTGGTTTTTTAAATGTCTATTTATCTATCAAATATATGCTTTTCTGAGAGTGCAAAAGAAAAATCTTGGGTGACAAAAAGTTTGCAAACCACTGCGACAACCTAGACCATCGTCATTAAATTGCAGGCTGAGTATTATATCTGCAAATATGAATGTTTGATTAATATGGTGCAGAACTGGTTGGATTTGTTTGCACTGTGTTAACATTTTCATGGGAATTCATGTTGCTGTGGCGTTTTCACCTACTGTTGGCTAGATGGCAGCATTGCACTGTATTGCTCTCTATGCACTTCCACTCTCGCTTCTGATTGAGTGATCTAAATGTAGTGTTGTAACTATGTCCCTTTTTTTAACTGTAGGAGGATGAGGAAGAGGAAGAAGAAAGTGAAAAGGAGTCTGATGGTAAATCACAACCAGCACTCTCAGATATCAAATCCTTTCCATGTTTCCTTTTCGGTCAGGGCAGCAGTGTTACCACATACTATATCTGATTTCCCTCTTTTTCAGATGACGCCCTCAGTGCTGATAGCGATGATGAGAGCCTTTCTTCGTCCTCTGAGGGCTCTTCCTCTTCAACATCCTCATCTTCATCTTCTTCTGAAGATGAGGATGAAGAGGGAGGGAGGGCTGAGAGCGAAGGGCCAGACACCATGGATGAGTCGACCATGGACAGCACAGCCCTCGACACTGAGAAAGAGGATGACAGGTATTTTTGTTTCCGTGTTGGCACTGCACTGATGGAGCACTGCTCACGAAGATGTATTTCTTGTCAATCCTCTTAAATATTCCTTTGTCAAATATTTTACTTGTCGTTATTTCATTGTTGGTGGCCACTTACCTGTTCAATATGATCGATTCTTTTGCTCTTTTCTCCAGGGAAAATGCCACAGCTGCTGTTTCAAAGGCAGAGGTCAAAACAGGTTGGTCAGAAGTCTTGTTTACATTATAATCATCGTCATCATCTTTACTTGTATAGCACTTTTATAACATGGTTAAAAAGCACTTTACAAAAAACAAAAACAAAGAAACTTCAAAAGCAATAAAAGCAAGGCAAGAACCATAAAAGTAAACCATAAAAGTGAGGTCAAGAACAATTAACCAAAGATCATTACATCATAGCATAAAAGCAAGTCTTTAAAATTGAGTTTTAAGAGGTGATTTTAAAAGATGGTACAGATTTAGTTCGCTGCAGCTGGCTAAATCTGTACCTTCTTTTAGAATAGGACAATAATTACATAGGCTAAACTTGGATGAATGTTCAGTTTGGCTAATTCTGTCAAAACTTTCATATTTTTCTCTTAGGGGAAACTGAGAACAGGAAGGCAGATACAGCAGCAGCACCCACCAAGCGCCCTCCGTCGCCCCCATACCCGCGCCCTTCCTCCCCCATTGTTCTTGTGCCCCCCCTCAAGAAACGCAGGAAGACCGTCTCGTTCTCCACAGAGGAGAACGACAGCAAAATGCCGCTGCCGACTGCGCCGTTGTCTCCATCGCCCTCGCAGGCGGCGGGCGAATCTCCCCTCCTCTCCCCTGCCAGGCCTCCAGACTTCCCTCTCACCGCTGCCCCGACCCCCTCCGTTCACCCCACCCAGGGCATTCAGCTGCTCCCCTTTGCCTCCAAACCGGGCGAAGGCAATGCCCTCATCGTGCCCCCGCCTGGACGCGGCCTGTACCCCGACGAGTCCAAAAAGCTCCACGGCCTGCCTGTGTCTCCGCAGACCACCCCTACCAAATCCCCTGGAAAACGGGGTGCAGGCAAAGACTCCCTCAAATCTCCTGCCCCGGCCCCTCCTGTTATGGTGTGTCGCACTGTGCAGAACCTGCCTTTGGACCACGCCTCCATGTGCAGGATGGCCTTCGAGGAGGCCCCTCCTCCTCCGCCTCCCGCCACCAAACGGCCCAGAGGACGGCCTCGGACAACCAGCCTGTCCGCTCCCTCCTATCATTCCCTCAGAGAGGAAGAGGAGGATGAGGAGGAGAGTGAGCAGAGGCTGAGACTCAGGGAGCAGTTGGGGGCGTCCAGCCTCCTGCAGCTGGCCTCGGCCCCAACCACGGACCTGTCTGTGCTGGCTGACGTGGCCCTGAAGATGGACCCGGAGGCCGGGGACTCTGAGGAGACGGAGACATCAGATGAGGCAGAGGAGCAGAAGATGGAGGAGGATCTGTTCTTCTCCCCAGAGCCGCTGGCCCTGGTTATGAACCCAGAGGGCGTAACGGTCCTCATGGAGCACAACTACTCCAAACCCCCTGTTCTCCTGGCGCCTGCCCCAAAGAGGACTTCCTCCAAACAGGACTCCTCTGTCCTGCTCCCTGCAGACCTCAACACTATCTCTGGGGTGCTTGAGGCACCAGAGGAGGTTATCGGGGAGGCGCTGCCACCCAGGGGCGACACTGGGGACTACTTGTCTGGGATGGACGTGCTGTGCGAGGCCGGGGATGTGGCCAAGGCCATGGCTCTACCTCCATCGTCAAAGAGGAAGGGCATGGCTGGCAAGGGTTTCGACCTGGAAAAAGACAAGAGCAAAAAGAGGAGAAGGAAAGACAAGGAAAACCTGGAGGTTCTGCACACGAAAAAGCAGAAGGAACGGCCAGGGAAGGAACGGCCAGGGAAGAAACAGAGGAAGCGGAAACTAGAGGTGTGTGGGAAGTTGTAGGGTTTGTTCCTGTAAGTGTTTGTGGATGTCTTAATCACCGACTGTGCGTCATATGTAGCAAGGATTTCGTTTCCTTTGGTGCATGCAAATGTAAGTGGCTACAATGGTGGTTTCTATAATGTTGACACACGAGTCATGACCTTTTTAGGTTTTGGTGTTATGGCATAATTTTTTGGTAAATATCTCACGTCATGAAACCTCTACATCTTGAAATCTAGATAAAAATATAAATGGTTCCGCATCCCTCGGCCCTTAAGATTTTTATGACCTTAGTTTTAGCGCTTGTACAGAGTTGTGTTCATATCAGTTCCTTGTAGTAATCTTAAGTTGCTCTGTCCAGGACTCGGAAGAAGATGTGGATGTGGAGGAGCTCGAATCTGGAGAGCTGTCCAGCTCAGACACCGAGGACGAGGAGGTTGAAGAAGTGAGGAAGAGTGAGCGCCTCTTCCTGCAGGAGGCAGGGGTGACATCGTCCCAGCGCTGGCCCAAACCCGTCCCGGCACCCGAACTGCCACTATTGAAGTTTGAGCAGCGTAGCGAGTTTGAGCAGATGACCATCCTGTACGACATCTGGAACTCCGGTCTGGACAGTGAGGACCTGATGCTGCTGAAGACCACTTATGAGAAGCTGCTGCAGGACGACCACAGCACCGACTGGCTCAACGACACCCACTGGGTCAACCACACTAATATCCTTATCAACCAATACTGTCTGCCTCCAATATGGTGTCTGAATGTTCAACGTTATCTCCAGGATTGCTCTGGAAGTTCATAAACCTGTTTACCAATGTCCAAATGACCCAGTGATGATTTCAGCCACTCTGTAAACTATATAATGTTAATTTTTATATGTTTAATATTTGCTATCTGTGCATACCATCGCATGTTTTCCCATTATTGCCCTTAACCTTTGGCCTGCACTTACCAACTTGCCGAATCCTCGGCGTAAGAAGAAGAGCGCCGACGGACAGCTTCGTGAGCATGTGACGGGCTGTGCCAGGAGCGAGGGTTACTACGCCATCAGCCGCAAGGAGAAGGACGTCTACCTGGACCTGGACCTGCCTGAACAGGTCATACAGGAGATGGAGAACATCGACAGCATGGTAGGCAAACTCCTAGTAGTTTTGCTCAGTTACTCTATCTGTGATCATTTTGATATTTGGTCTCAGAATTGTGCTACAATATGCAAGTTTTCGCCTTGAGTCAGCAAAGTGTATTGTTAGTCCAGCGCTCCTTCCCCTTAATTGGTAAAGTTCATGCCCCCTTGTCACCCATGTTGATGAGCTGTCTACCTTGAAACTGCATCTAGCATCTAGCGGGTCTTGTTATGCTGCACATTTAGTTTGGTGTTCTTTGGTTTCTTAATACCGCTATTGTTGTTGCTATGATTTCCCTGCACTGTGGCTGCTAGCCTCACCTTGACAGCCACAACCAGCTCACCGCTGGCCACGCCCACAGCAAGCTATATAACCCATAATGTCCTGAACAGTTCAATCTCAGGCAAACGGGGGGTTTTGGGCATGTATAATGTCTGTATAATGTATAATCTGTGTATAGTGTAGTGTATAGCAAAAAGAAAAAAACACCTAAATCCAGCTTTTGTAGTGTGTGTTCCGGCCTCTCAGTGTCTGCATTCTGTGGATGTTGATTTGATGCTAATGAACCGCTGCTCTGATTGGCCGCCTCATTGGAGCGTTGGGCTTTTGCATCTGACGAGAAAAGCTAGAAAATGAGGTTGAACTCATTTACGGGTGCCCGGCACCCTCCCGGTCACTGGGAGGAGACTGGTCAGGGCGCGGCAGCACTAATTGAGCGTATATAGATGGAGCAGTGGCTTGTAAACAAACCCGCTCCTAAACATAACGGATCGAGAGAGAAGAGGAGCAATGACTGCTTCACTCTTTGACAGTGAGGCGTCACGATCATCAGATTACTGCAACAACGAATATCTGCTGCTGCTGTAATGTAAGAATACAGGCTTCTAACGTCTCCATTAATTGCCTTCCATCTTAATATTTCAAAATTACCCTTTGATAGTAAGGCATTCTGTGATAAATTGAAACACACCGATTAAAAGATAAGGAAATATAGTAGTCAGTGTGTGCTATAAAAGCTTCTTGTGATACATTTGACAATTGAATTGCGAGGCACTTACTCCTCAGATTGTTGTTTGTAATCTGCCAACTGGTCTTATGATAGCGCCTGCTTGTCGCTGCTGAATCAGAACAGGCAGGGTTGGAGCGTCCTGCTGGGAGGGCCGGTTTAAAAAAATAAAGCCTTTTAAACTTTTTCCTAAGAGAAGAGTGCCTTGGATTTGTTTTTCACATTTCTGTTCAAGTCTGGATACTTTCCATTGAGTAACTCTCTACAGCAGAGGAACGCTGCCAAGGCAGCGTTCCTCCTCTGGGCCAATTTGATTTTATGTGATTTGTGACAGATTTGTCTTTTATCCTCCTATTTTACTATTATATTGTTTAACATCTATTATCTTTATCTTTTGCCGCCTTCTTGTTTTTACTTGTTTTAGTTTATTTAATGAGTATGATATTTGCATTTATTTAATTGTTAAAACACTTTGTACTCTTTTTTTTTTTTAAAGGGCTATACAAATAAGTAGTATTGTTATTATTACTGTCTGATGTCATGTGGAAGAGTGTATTCATAATCTTTATTTGGGATGTTTGGTGGTGGAGTAATGCTTCCTATATATGTAGTGATGAAGTGGCTGTTCCTAAATTTAGTTTTGCATTAAGTAGAAGCAGAAGAGAATCTCGCCCCCCTCCTTCCTCTTACCGTTTGCTCCCCTCCGTATCTGCCCTCTCAGTCAGTCAGCGGTGTCAAATGAACTTCCTCCCCAGACTAACATGACTGTTGCACATTTAGGTCAAAGTTCCCTGGTTCAGTCACTCGCAGCTCAAGGCCATGTGATAAGGTGACACTGTATCAATGACCCTGTATGAGCCTCTCTCTCTCTCTCTCCCTCCATCAGGGAACAAACCGGCTGCTGTCGGAGAGACGCTCGGAGCAGCGCCGCCTCCTCACCGTCATCGGCACCCCGGCAGTCATGGATTCTGACCTGCTCAAACTCAACCAGCTCAAGGTACAACCAGCAACAGCCTTGGCACTGATTGAACCCACTCAGTTGTGTCATTTATCTGTGCATACTCACTCATGCACATGTACAATCAAGAGTTTTGATAAGGTGGACAATAGGGCAATAAAGATTATTTTCATGATTGATTAATCTAGCGATGGCTGTGCTTGTTTTTAACGCCGGGGCGCTCGGGCTTGACGTCGGCGGAGTTAGCTGATAAAATAAACGTCACATGCTGCACAACAACCAGAGGACTAGGTCAAAAATCATAAACAATGTAATTTTTATGAAATAAAATAATATCAGAAGCAATATTGGAGCATTTGAGGCACCGCTACCGGCTGCCTTTTAGCACTTTATTTTATCGGCTAGCTCCGCCTACGTCAAGCCCGAGCGCCCCGGTGTTAAAAACAAGCACAACCTTCCGCTCGCTGTCAGAACGCTGCCGATATATCTCCTGGGACATTTGGTAACACATTAGCAAAATGCCAGATGTGCAGTGCAGCCTGCAGTTACTCAGCTGAGATATTACTGTAACGCAGGTCTGTCTGTTGCTATGTGCTGCCCTTAGTTCTGTAGCTCTCCAGCTGTAGTTAGCTGCTACGAACTCTGACAGCGAGGAGGACTGCAGCTGTTTGACCAGAGCGCCAGAGCCATTCGCCCCCTGATTAGATAGTAAAACTCACTCCTTGATTGGATAGTCAAAAGAGTAGCGTTCCCATTGGCTAGTAGACTCGCGAGGCAAAACGGGGTCAAAAATCCGTGCTTGTAACCTGGATGTCACATGAACAGACTTAAACTTTGACCGACATTTTTCACGCAGTTTGCTGCTCTGAATCTCTCATTACACATTCACAAAACTATATCTGTTTGCTCTGATTTTTTTTGCAACCTCGCATTTGAAATCATCTGTCCACAAATGTTATTTACACATTCACAAAATGTTGTTTACAACTACAAATCTTTTCTACACATTTACACATTATTTTTGTTTGCTTAAATCTTTTTTACACATTCAAATACATTCATGCAAAATTGTTTCACATGTTCACAAATGGTGATATACAACTGCAAGTCTCAAATTATTTGCAAAAATCATTTCACAAGCTCACAATCTTTTTTACAAGCTCAAAATCTTTTTGACTCTTTATTGAGCCCATACGAAACGTTTGTCTCTTCCCCTGAATGATACATAAAAATTTGCCCCAAATTGCTATACTCTTCTTTATATTCTACTTTTCTGTTTTTATTCTGTTTTTCATTGATATAGTCTATTGCTATTCGCTGCTGCAAAGACCCAATCTCCCCATGGGAATCATTAAAGTTTTATAGTGCAACTGACTGATACCTCTACACTTGGCTCTCTTCCCTGATTAACCTCAGGGAAGAGCTTTGTGCCATGCTGGAGTTTTAGGAAAAATTACACTATATATTAATTTGAGGGCATAAGTACTTACATAAATCTTGACGGAGGTCGTTGTGACACTGAGTCTTTTTGTCCATGTGCAGTTCCGTAAGAAGAAGCTTCGTTTTGGACGCAGCAGGATCCACGAGTGGGGCTTGTTCGCCATGGAGCCCATCGCTGCTGATGAGATGGTCATCGAGTACGTGGGCCAGAATATCAGACAGGTACTGCTTCCAATTTAGAAACTGCGAGCGCATTATAATTCCCTACGAGTGCCCTTATAAAGCACTTTAGATGTGGCAGTCACAGAAAGTGTTACTGCCTCTTGGTTGGTTTTGTGTTAACGCAGCAGCGGTGAGTGAATGTGCGGTTGTGTCTCTGTCTTTTCTAGATGGTGGCTGACAATCGAGAGAAGCGGTACGCCCAGCAGGGCATAGGGAGCAGCTACTTGTTCAGAGTGGACCACGACACCATCATCGATGCCACCAAGTGTGGCAACCTAGCACGATTCATCAACCACTGCTGCACTGTGAGTCGGGAAATCCTCAATCAGCAAGTGTACTCGAAATAGTTACGTTTGCATCCAGCTGTCAAGCAAATTTAGAAATGTTGCAAAAACAAAAATGCGTATTTGCTGCATTTCCATCAGCTAGGTGAATAAATGAGTGAATAAATAGGCTTCCTGAATGGAAAAGTATGTCAGAAAACACGCCCATGAGAAAAATCAGAAGTGTCTTTCAAGAACAGATTAGTATTGGACAAATTGATATTATTAATTCATGACAGCTAATGTTGGCCATTTTTCATGCTCTGTGAAGACGAAAACAAATAAATGCACTTGCCAATATTGGAATGACAATACAACCACAACGGGCAAAGTTTCAAGTGCTTATCTTGGAGATCATTTTGGACAAATATTTTATTTATTTACTTCAGAGAGTCCAAAACCACTTTTGAACCGTTTTGAAATGAGACTGAACCATTTGTTTGACTGATCA